>NC_134486.1:374748913-374964337 GCF_040206685.1 Ascaphus truei | reverse complement strand
GAAACCATCCAAACAAGGGGTAAACAAAGCTTCTATTCACTTGGGAGTATTTCTAGTGACCTACTATGCAATCCACAACTCCGTTTAGATAAGCATGTCTCCCAGCCCCGTACATATAGCATGAAATGAACAGATATAAAAAGTCTTATAAATGAAAGTCTTATCTGTTAGCTGGGCTGCTGAAGGGGAAGCTTCTCTGCTCTCTTGGAACCGCACCCTTGTGTGCACAGGAAATGTCAGGCTCTAGGTTAGAATCGTGTCCCCTTTGTCTTGTGGTCAGCTTGTCGCTCAAGACATCTGTCCTTCCTTGGTACAGCCCAGTTGTGGACTAAGGAATCTCTGCTCTGTCTCCAAGTTCAGCTGAGCTGTGAGCTAAGGAGTCTAACTTCCTGTCTCAAAAGACAGGCTTTTCTAAGCAATCTAATCAGGCAGGTGGTGTTTTTTAATTGACTACCAGCAGTTAACCACCACACTGCTGGATTAGAGGCACATTACCTGAACAGGGATAACTCCCCTGTTACAGTGACCTAATAACATCTTTTGGGTTTAAATATCACCTCTATGCTGACGACACACAAATATACTTTTCAACACATGACCTTACACCTGCTGTACAAACCAAAGTTTCTGAATGTCTCTCTGCTATATCATCCTGGATGGCCCTCTGCCGCCTTAAACTAAACATGGCTAAAACAGAGCTCCTCATACTTCCTCCCAAACCTGGCCCTACTAACTCCTTTCACATTAGGCCTTGGTCCCGCTGTGCTCGGTGGCGCGGGCAGCCACACGCGAGTTCTCCACCAGCAGGGGAATCCTGCGAAGCCGGTCCCGGTCCCCCCTGGCTGCACAGCTTACTACACGCTGTGGCGCATCAGCCGCTATGGGATACAAGAGAATGGTGATCCTAGCGTTGACGCGTCACGTGGTGTGGCTGTGAGCCAATGGGGAGGGGAGGCTTCAGGAGGAGGAGAGGCTTCGGGGACTGGGGAGGAGTGTGGAGGGAAAGCAGCGTGAGTGCCTGTCTGTGTGTGTGTCTGAGTGCGTGCGTGGCTGTCTGTGTGTGTGTATGTGTGTGCCTGAGTGCGTGAGTGCCTGCCTCTGTCTGTGTGTGTGCCTGTGTGTGTGTGTGTCTGCGTGTGTGTATGAGTGCCAGCCTAAGCCGTGGAGGGAGAGAGGGGGGGGAGAGTAGCGGGTCCCTCCGCTCAAGCCAAGATCCCCCTCCCGCTCAAGCCTCCCACTCCCGCCAACCTCCCGCTTCAGGGAAGAAGTAGTTAATTCTACGAAACTAGTTGGATGTAACATTCTATTGCCTTATATCTGCTAACATTGGCCTTTGTCTATGTGTTGGCCTGTCCTGTTTTTATTTCATCCTGTGTGCTGTTTTAGACACTTGTGAGAGACTTTGTAAGACTGTTCAAACTTCCCTATTGAATCCACCACTGCTGTGAAGACAGCAGCAAGCTGCGTTTTAACCTCTGTGCAGAGGATACACCTGCTGAGGTACAGGAGCAGCTTCATATCGGCTAGGAAGCAGGAGCGATTTCACCGAGCCCCAGTACCAGCTGCTGAACCTGGCTGCATGAAGGGAAATCCCCTTGGGAGTGAAAAGACTGACGTCCTGCCCCAGAATCAACTGAGCTGCAGCAGCAGAGGGAAGCAAGCACCTGAATCTACAGCTAACAGCCGAGTGGTAAACAGTGTGATACACACTACATGCCTTTTACCAACCTTTTTTTATGTACGCAGATATATTACCCCCTTTTTAATTCTATAATATATTGTTGAATTTGCTTCACTATTTGGCGTTGTGCGCTGTTTTCTTTTGTTTCCATCCAACGCATGATGCTGCTCCGGAGCCCCTCACCCCCCCCCCCACACTCACCCGAACATCCACCGCACAATGCTGCTCCGGAGCCCCTCACCACCCCCCCCATCACGTGCGCCGCCCTGCTCCGGACGGAAGCGCGGCCCTCCTACCCTAGCCGCTCCCTTACCTCCCCGGCGCTAACTCCCGCATAGGTAAGTCATGTCCCGCCTCAGCTTATGGCGCCAATAACAGCCTCGCGCCTCAGGCCCACCCGCGCAGCCTCGCGCCTCAGGCCCACCCGCGCAGCCTCGCGCCTCAGGCCCACACAGGGTGCTACCTGCCGCCGCCTGCACGCGCCTCACTCAGCCGGACGGCACATCGGGGGACCAAGCGGGCCGGGGGGGGGGGAGCGCGAGTCACGGGGAACGGGGGGGGCGAGCCAAGAGTCACTGGGAGGGGGGGGGAGTCACGGAGAACGGGGGGGGGGCACCAGCCGAACCAGCAGGGGGACGGACGCACGGAGGGGGGGGGGGGACATGCACATACATTAATTATGACAATACATATGCCCACTGCTCTCCACCCCGTCCCACACTCCCCTTCTCCCCCCCCACTCCCCTTCTCACCCCCCACTCCCCTTCTCCCCCCCCCAACTCCCCTCCTCCCCCCCACTCCCTCCTCCCCCCCCACTCCCCTCCTCCCCCCCACTCCCCTCCTCCCCCCCCACTCCCTTCCTCCCCCCACTCCCCTTCTCCCCCCCCACTCGTTCTCCCCCCCACTCACTTCTCCCCCCCACTCCCCTTCTCCCCCCCACTCCCCTTCTCCCCCCCACTCCCTTCTCCCCCCACTCCCCTTCTCCCCCCCACTCCCCTCCTCCCCCCCACTCCCCTCTCCCCCCCCACTCACTTCTCCCCCCACTCCCCTTCTCCCCCCCCACTCCCCTTTCCCCCCCCACTCCCCTTTCCCCCCCCACTCCCCTTCTCCCCCCCACTCCCCTTCCCCCCCCACTCCCCTTCTCCCCCCCCCCCACTCCCCTTCTCCCCCCCCACTCCCCTTCCCCCTCCACTCCCCTTTCCCCCCACTCCCCATTCCCCCCCCACTCCCTTTCCCCCCCCACTCCCCTTCCCCCCCCACTCCCCTTTCCCCCCCAACTCCCTTTCCCCCCCACTCCCCTTTCCCCCCCACTCCCCTTTCCCCCTCCCCTTTCCCCCCCCTCCCCTTTCCCCCCCCACTCCCCTTTCCCCCCCACTCCCCTTTCCCCCCCACTCCCTTTCCCCCCCCACTCCCCTATCCCCCCCACTCCCCTTTCCCCCCCCACTCCCCTTCCCCCCCCACTCCCCTTTCCCCCCCACTCCCCTCCCCCCCCACTCCCCTTCCCCCCACTCCCCTTCCCCCCCACTCCCTTCCCCCCCCACTCCCTTTCCCCCCCACTCCCCTTCCCCCCCCCACTCCCCTTTCCCCCCCCACTCCCCTTTCCCCCCCACTCCCCTTCCCCCCCCACTCCCCTTCCCCCCACTCCTTTCCCCCCCCACTCCCCTTCCCCCCACTCCCCTTCCCCCCCCACTCCCCTTCCCCCCCCACTCCCCTTTCCCCCCCCACTCCCCTTTCCCCCCACTCCCCTCCCCCCCCACTCCCTTCCCCCCACTCCCCTTCCCCTCCCACTCCCCTTCCCCCCACTCCCCTTTCCCCCCCCACTCCCCTTTCCCCCCTCCCCACTCCCCTTTCCCCCCTCCCCACTCCCTTTCCCCCCTCCCCACTCCCCTTTCCCACCCCCACCCCTTTCCCCCCCCCACTCCCCTCTTCTCCCTCCACTCCCCTTTCCCCTCCACTCCCCTTTTTCCCCCCCACTCCCCTTCCACCCCCACTCCCCTTCCCCCCCACTCCCCTTCCCCCCCACTCCCCTCCCCCCCCCCCCACTCCCCTTTCCCCCTCCCCTTTCCCCCTCCACTCCCCTTTCCCCCCTCCCCTTCCCCCCCACTCCCCTTTCCCACCTCCCCTTTCCCCCCTCCCCTTTCCCCCCCTCCCTTTCCCCCCCTCCACTTTCCCCCCCTCCCCTTTCCCCCCCACTCCCCTTCCCCCCCCCCACTCCCCTTCTCCCCCCCACTCCCCTTTCCCCCCCCACTCCCCTTTCCCCCCCCACTACCCTTTCCTTCCCTCCTCCCCTTTCCCTCCCCCTCCTCCCCTTTCCCCTCCTCCCTCCTCCCCTTTCCTCCCCCTCCTCCCCTTTCCTTCCCCTTTCCCTCCCCCCTCCTCCCCTTTCCTTCCCCCCTCCCACCCCCTTCCCCCCCCTCCTCCACCCTTCCCACCACCCTTCCCTTCCTGACGGCCATCCTGCCTCCCCGCCTCTGCTTTCGCGCCCACCCGCCTCTGCCTTTCACCCGCCCTTACTCCGCCCGCCTCTGCCTTTCACCCACCGCCTCACAGCCGCTGCATGCACTCAACAGACACCCGCCACACTCGACACATACCTGCCGCCTCACACACCTGCTGCCTCCCGCCCCTACGCACCGACATCACTGACCCACCGCCTCACACCCTAGCAAGCCCCCGACTCACAGACAGCACTCACAACCCACGCGCCACCTGCCGCCTCACACCCTAGCAGGACCCCCACTCACAGACAGCACTCACAACCCATGTGCCACCCGCCGCCTCACACCCTAGCAGGACACACGCCTCACATTTTTACATCTGTTATGTCACCAAAATATACATTGTACTGTGGTGTGTTTACAATAAACATTTTTAAACAACATCGTATTACATTTTATTCCATCTTTCTTTTCAATATTATTATCCAACCTTTCCAACAAATACTCACCTATTGTTCCACGATTTATAAATAATACTACCTATTACGCATTTACATCCCGGGCAACGCCGGTCTCTCAGCTAGTATATATATATATATATATATATATATATATATATATATATATATATATATATATATATATATATATATATATATATATATATACTGTACAGTATATATGTCTCTATGTTTTGGGCTGGTGAATCGCTGGGCTAACACCACAGTTAATGAGGGCTGGACTACAAGTGTATATATACTCCAAAGTGGAGCAGATTTGGTTTGCTGGTTTTCACGTTTGCTGTGTTTAAAGCGATAGGCACAATAAAGCCTTATTTTAATTTCGGAAACAGGGGGGGGGCAGGAGAACACAAATTGATGTGTCTCCCAATAGAATCCACTATAATGCACTCCTACTAAATTTAAAATGTAACTTTTAATATATTATCATAAAACATATATTACCAAAAACGTTGTGTATTGTGCATTAAAAATAAATTAAATTGACAATAACTAGCGTCCGTGTCAGTGAATGTGTGTTGAAGTGATCTCAACCAACAATTGGTAGTAGAAACTACAAGACACAGAACGCTGCTTAGTCAGGGTATAAACCCCTCTGGGCACCTATGAGATCAGGTACACAAGTAATAGTAAATAAAGAAATAGACATGCACACTCAGTGACTGAGATGTATCGTAAGACTACCGCAGTCCTGCTTAGACTTGTAAACCACAGAGCACTTGAGGATGTTAATTGTACATGTTTGCTATCCAGTATATATAGAGAAGTGCTACTGATAGTATAGTGATGGAGGGTGAATGATTCACAGCATAGTGAAACAAATGTTCACAAGCATATTGATCATTGAATCATTCTATAACACACTCCAAATGGTTAGATCATATAAGAGCAGGCGTGCTTGCACACTGAGTGTAAGTGAAGTACCCAATTCAGATCTGCATAGATAAGTCCAGGAGACTACAAAACACTACATAAAGCAGCTCCAAATAGGAGACTGACAACATGGCGCGTCCAACGCGCGTTTCCCTCCAGCAAAGAGCTTCCTCAGGGACAAATTTGCTTGGGGGAGGAAGAATGAACCCTTATATACCCACACAGTACCTTGATTGCAAATTGAACAAGTTTACACCTGTTGCACATGCGCAGTTGGTCCGTTGACAAACTGCACCCCTCAGAATACACAAATGCTTAATAAACCATATGTGTAGATTCCCACACATATAATAACAAAAGTGCTGTGTTAGTGTGTAAAAACGAGTGTTTTTAGGGCTTTTAAGCAGTCTGACATAAATCGGCGAAATTTGAGTCTAACGCGCATGCGCGTGGACTCAGAAAATCCAACGGACCAGAATGAATCAACCCGCGCATGCGTCGGCACTTAGAATAAAATTTGCCAACTGAGAATTAGTGATGTGCGCATGCGCGAATACTTGTAAACTCTAGCCCGAAATGTATGTGGCTGCACATGCGCGGAAACTCCGAAATCACTCGTTTAGAGGCGCATGTGCAATGGACTTAGGCAATAGTACTGTCATAGTCCTGGCATAGTGCGCATGCGTTCGGTCTCTGATATTTCTGGTTAACTGCCGTTTGTAGTTGCGCGCAGTGCGCATGCGTCGGGACTTAGAAAATTTAACAAAATAAAGTAAAGATTGTTCATATCGCGCATGCGTCGGGACTTAGAAAAAATTCCCCAAAGTAAAAGGTTTGTTCCTATCGCGCATGCGTGGGCACTTAGAAATATTTAGCCTTATGAACAGAAAGTGTAATTTTATTTGTTCAGACGATCTGTACATGCACTAAATGTTGGCAAATGGAAAGGTGTTATAAAGTATATGACTGATAATAGCCAATTCATGGTGGGTAAGGGTTAATGGTACTTAATGTACTATTTTATGCAGAGTGTAATTGCAAAAATTAGAGTATATATATTCCCCCATAGTGATATACTGCACAATGTGTCAGGCTTGAAGGTAGTGGTACCAATAAAGAAGATAAAAAGTTATGTGTATGCATATAGAGATTTTACATAAAGTATCCATTATATAATTATCATGCTATACACGTATGTCATACAAAACGACTAAGCCCAAAAATGGGTTTAGAACTATGGTAATATAGTCAATAATTGGGATGAATAATAAATATCTTTCAATATCAAGTGCCGGAAACCGGCCTAGTGAACATGGAAAATAATCTGGCTGCTCATATATAAAGAATGTATAAAACACATAAAACACATAAATGAGCCATTTAAACAACTGAAAAACAATGGGCTAGATAATAAAGTCTAAACAAAGGTACCTAGGTGATCAAATAAAGGGTGTAAATGTAAACCCCTCATTGAGTCCATTGGGGCTCCTTGTTTTAATTTAAAAATCCATTCTGCTTCAATCCGAAGCAGGGATAGGTCAATATTACCCCCTCTCATGGGGCATTTAAGCTGGTAAATGCCCATGAATTTGATGGCATTGGTATCGCCATTGTGAAATTGTGTCACATGTCTGGCAACAGATGTTTCAGCAGAATGTTTAATGGAATTGATATGCTCCAAAACACGTCTGCGTAGTTGTCTAGTTGTTTTTCCAACGTATCTCTTACCACATACACATGTGATAAGATAGATAACGTTGGAAGTCCG
This sequence comes from Ascaphus truei, assembly GCF_040206685.1. Lineage (NCBI taxonomy): Eukaryota > Metazoa > Chordata > Amphibia > Anura > Ascaphidae > Ascaphus > Ascaphus truei. Next base: position 374,957,056 of record NC_134486.1, on the reverse strand, counting down.
ACAGTTGATGAAGCTGTCCACAGAGAAATTTGATGTATTGTCACAGTTGGCGAATACTTTGCCCACATCTATGTGTCTGCATGCTTTACACCCTTGGCAGCAGTACATACCGTTAACAGGGCTCAACCAAGTTGTAGTTCTGGGGCGTTGAAAATGGCTGTTCACTAATGAGTCCCGTAGGTTTTTGGACCGCCTGCTTGTAATCATAGGTCTAGGGCCTATAACCTGTGCCAAGTCATCATCAGCCTGTAGGAGATGCCAATGCCTAGTGAATATCTTTTTAATGGCCCACCAACGTTTATTAAAGGTGCCAATGACTCTGATTGTACTATCCTTAGGTGTTATCTTATTTCTGGACAGGAGAGAAGCCCTGTCGCTATGCAATGCCCGATGGTAAGCTTTATTCAATGTTTTAATGTGATAGCCACGGTGGAGGAATCTAGACCGAAGTTCTTTAGATTGTGTTACAAATTCTTCGGTCGTAGAACAATTCCTCCGAAGTCGGAGATACTGACCAATGGGGATGCCACTTATGAGGCTTCTAGGATGTTGACTCTGCGCTAGTAACAGACTATTAGTCGCAGTGCTTTTCCTGTAGACCTTTGTCTGGATGTTGCGTTCACCATCAATGTATATGTTCAAATCTAGGAATGTTATTGAGGTGGTACTTAGCACTGTCGTAAGCCTCAAATTCAGAGTGTTTGTATTTAGTTTCTCCACAAACTCATGGAGTAATTGAGTGGAAACTTCCCATAGGAGCAGAATGTCATCTATGTACCTGATCCACATAGAAATGTGGTCAGTATACATAGACAAATCCTCACTGAAAACGTGGATACACTCCCACCAGCCCAGGTATAAGTTGGCATATGTCGGGGCACAAGCAGTGCCCATGGCGGTACCCTGGGTCTGGTGGTAATAAAGCCCATCAAAAATAAAATAATTATGTGTCAGAACATAATTTAATAGATCAAGAACGAAGGAGTTGTGTCTGTTAAATCTACGGTCCCTGGTCGACAGAAAGTATTGGGCAGCATTGAGACCATTCTTGTGAACAATGGAAGTGTATAGTGATTCTACATCTAGACTCACAAGAATGGTCTCTGATGTAACGTGGATCCCATCTAGTCTCTTTAGTGTGTCTTTCGTATCCTGAACATACGATGGGAGACTAATGACGAAATCCCTTAGAACCTTGTCTAAGTAAATACTGCTGCCCTCGGACAGACAGTTATTGCCCGAGACTATTGGGCGACCTGGAGGGGACCGTAACCTTTTATGTACCTTAGGTAAGGTATAGAATGTCGCCACCGTGGGTGACCTGGGGTACATAAAGTCAAACTCACTTCAGCTGATCATATCGGTGTCTAGAGCATTCTGTAGAATGTCTAACAGTTCTAATTTATATTCTGATGTCGGGCTGTGTTCAAGGGTCTCATAGCAGTCTTTATCACTGAGAAGCCTCATATTTTCGCTTACATAGGCTTCAGTGTCTTGAATTACGATATTGCCACCTTTATCAGATGGCTTAATTGTGTAGGCCTTATCTGACATCAGTTGTTTTAGTCCGATTTTTTCGTCAGATGTAAGATTATTGGCAGACTTATAATGTTTTGGCTCTGCTTCCAAGTCCCTAGTTACGCAGGCAACAAACAATTCGACAGCTGGACAGGTGGTAATTGGCGGGGGTAAAATGACTCCTAGGTTTCAGATGTGTAAATGGACCTGTGATGTCATTATCAGGTAAGATATTCTGATCAAAAAGTTGGCAGAGATCTATAACATTTTGTCTCTCTTGTGCATTCAGACCGTCAGTGAGTATGTTTGGATTAGCGGCTGCACGCTTAGCATAAAATTTATGCAGCAACAGCCGTCTTCCAAACAGGTTTAAATCCTTGACCCACTCAAATAGATTGAAGTCTGATGTGGGTGAAAAGGATAGACCTTTCTTTAATAGATTCAGTTGAACCTCACTGAAGGAGTGGCTAGAGAGGTTAAAGATTTGCAAGGCATCATCATCGGGGGGGTCCTCAGTCACGGGTTGATTAGATTTTAGCTTTTTTTGGTGTTTGTTCTCAAGCTTCTTTTTTCCTCTCCTGGTTTTGCGTTTTGGAGGGCCTGAGCTAAAAAACCAACCTGCGTGTCTTTAGTGACCTTGATCCCTCTGCCTTTATTTTGGCCTTTAGGTCTAGAGCTAGTTTGTTCACTATCTGAGGCTTCTGTCTCTGATGAGGAATAATCAGAGTAATTGCCTCTGCGCCTAGACCTAGTGGGATATCGATAGACAGTGCCCTGCTCATAATCATTAGTATCACGTATATATTTCGTATGTTTTCTATCTTTCAGTTCCTGTCTGAACTTTGACATATTTATTTCCAATTTTTTCTCCATATCTTCAAATTCTTTAAGTTGATTGTATTTGCTTAAGTCTTTGAGATTAGTATCAAGTTCTTTATTGGTCTCATCTAACCTTGACTTTTCATGATCAATAAGGAGATCCATAAGCGCAAAGGAACATCTAGATAGAGCATCTTCCCATTTTTTAATAAAATCCTGGGATGTGATGTAATAAGCAGGGCACAATCGAAGTCTAAGGCCACGTGGAATCATGTTGGAGTCAAGATAGCTTTGCAAACTTGTGATCTCCCACCAGACTTTTGACTGTGTGCGTAACAGTTGTGAGATATTGCGAAAATAATTAACAATATCTTGTCCTGCACCAGATGTTTCATGTGTGGTTTTAGTAAAGACATTTCTGGCTTCATCTTGCCAGCCAGATATATCCATGCCACTAGTGAGGTAACCAGCCATGATATGTGTGTGAGTTGGATCCACTACCTAGAAGGGGTTAATTAGAGTACCCCAGAAAAATAGTACAGAAAAACACTAGGGTTAGGGAGTGATCACAAAACCACACTAATTGAGGCAAATAATGAGTAAATAAATGGTAATCCAAGAAAGTGGGTGCAAACTGTGAACTGAAAAGTGAATCAGAAACAGGGGGGGGGGGCAGGAGAACACAAATTGGATGTGTCTCCCAAAAGAATCCACTATAATGCACTCCTACTAAATTTAAAATTTAACTTTTAATATATTATCATAAAACATATATTACCAAAAACGTTGTGTATTGTGCATTAAAAATAAATTAAATTGACAATAACTAGCGTCCGTGTCAGTGAATGTGTGTTGAAGTGATCTCAACCAACAATTGGTAGTAGAAACTACAAGACACATAACGCTGCTTAGTCAGGGTATAAACCCCTCTGGGGCACCTATGAGATCAGGTACACAAGTAATAGTAAATAAATAAATAGACATGCACACTCAGTGACTGAGATGTATCGTAAGACTACCGCAGTCCTGCTTAGACTTGTAAACCACAGAGCACTTGAGGATGTTAATTGTACATGTTTTGCTATCCAGTATATATAGAGAAGTGCTACTGATAGTATAGTGATGGAGGGTGAATGATTCACAGCATAGTGAAACAAATGTTCACAGCATATTGATCATTGAATCATTCTATAACACACTCCAAATGGTTAGATCATATAAGAGCAGGCGTGCTTGCACACTGAGTGTAAGTGAAGTACCCAATTCAGATCTGCATAGATAAGTCCAGGAGACTACAAAACACTACATAAAAGCAGCTCCAAATAGGAGACTGACAACATGGCGCGTCCAACGCGCGTTTCCCTCCAGCAAAGGAGCTTCCTCAGGGACAAATTTGCTTGGGGGAGGAAGAATGAACCCTTATATACCCACACAGTACCTTGATTGCAAATTGAACAAGTTTACACCTGTTGCACATGCGCAGTTGGTCCGTTGACAAACTGCACCCCTCAGAATACACAAATGCTTAATAAACCATATGTGTAGATTCCCACACATATAATAACAAAAGTGCTGTGTTAGTGTGTAAAAACGAGTGTTTTTAGGGCTTTTAAGCAGTCTGACATAAATCGGCGAAATTTGAGTCTAACGCGCATGCGCGTGGACTCAGAAAATCCAACGGACCAGAATGAATCAACCCGCGCATGCGTCGGCACTTAGAATAAAATTGGCCAACTGAGAATTAGTGATGTGCGCATGCGCGAATACTTGTAAACTCTAGCCCGAAATGTATGTGGCTGCACATGCGCGGAGACTCCCGAAATCACTCGTTTAGAGGCGCATGTGCAATGGACTTAGGCAATAGTACTGTCATAGTCCTGGCATAGTGCGCATGCGTTCGGTCTCTGATATTTCTGGTTAACTGCCGTTTGTAGTTGCGCGCAGTGCGCATGCGTCGGGACTTAGAAAATTTAACAAAATAAAGTAAAGATTGTTCATATCGCGCATGCGTCGGGACTTAGAAAAAATTCCCCAAAGTAAAAGGTTTGTTCCTATCGCGCATGCGTGGGCACTTAGAAATATTTAGCCTTATGAACAGAAAGTGTAATTTTATTTGTTCAGACGATCTGTACATGCACTAAATGTTGGCAAATGGGAAAGGTGTTATAAAGTATATGACTGATAATAGCCAATTCATGGTGGGTAAGGGTTAATGGTACTTAATGTAACTATTTTATGCAGAGTGTAATTGCAAAAATTAGAGTATATATATTCCCCCATAGTGATTTACTGCACAATGTGTCAGGCTGGTGGGCCATTAAAAAGATATTCACTAGGCATTGGCATCTCCTACAGGCTGATGATGACTTGGCACAGGTTATAGGCCCTAGACCTATGATTACAAGCAGGCGGTCCAAAAACCTACGGGACTCATTAGTGAACAGCCATTTTCAACGCCCCAGAACTACAACTTGGTTGAGCCCTGTTAACGGTATGTACCGCTGCCAAGGGTGTAAAGCATGCAGACACATAGATGTGGGCAAAGTATTCGCCAACTGTGACAATACATCAAATTTCTCTGTGGACAGCTTCATCAACTGTCGGACTTCCAACGTTATCTATCTTATCACATGTGTATGTGGTAAGAGATACGTTGGAAAAACAACTAGACAACTACGCAGACGTGTTTTGGAGCATATCAATTCCATTAAACATTCTGCTGAAACATCTGTTGCCAGACATGTGACACAATTTCACAATGGCGATACCAATGCCATCAAATTCATGGGCATTTACCAGCTTAAATGCCCCATGAGAGGGGGTAATATTGACCAATCCCTGCTTCGGATTGAAGCAGAATGGATTTTTAAATTAAAAACAAGGAGCCCCAATGGACTCAATGAGGGGTTTACATTTAAACCCTTTATTTGATCACCTAGGTACCTTTGTTTAGACTTTATTATCTAGCCCATTGTTTTTCAGTTGTTTAAATGGCTCATTTATGTGTTTTATGTGTTTTATACATTCTTTATATATGAGCAGCCAGATTATTTTCCATGTTCACTAGGCCGGTTTCCGGCACTTGATATTGAAAGATATTTATTTATTCATCCCAATTATTGACTATATTACCATAGTTCTAAACCCATTTTTGGGCTTAGTCGTTTTGTATGACATACGTGTATAGCATGATAATTATATAATGGATACTTTATGTAAAATCTCTATATGCATACACATAACTTTTTTATCTTCTTTATTGGTACCACTACCTTCAAGCCTGACACATTGTGCAGTATATCACTATGGGGGAATATATATACTCTAATTTTTGCAATTACACTCTGCATAAAATAGTTACATTAAGTACCATTAACCCTTACCCACCATGAATTGGCTATTATCAGTCATATACTTTATAACACCTTTCCCATTTGCCAACATTTAGTGCATGTACAGATCGTCTGAACAAATAAAATTACACTTTCTGTTCATAAGGCTAAATATTTCTAAGTGCCCACGCATGCGCGATAGGAACAAACCTTTTACTTTGGGGAATTTTTTCTAAGTCCCGACGCATGCGCGATATGAACAATCTTTACTTTATTTTGTTAAATTTTCTAAGTCCCGACGCATGCGCACTGCGCGCAACTACAAACGGCAGTTAACCAGAAATATCAGAGACCGAACGCATGCGCACTATGCCAGGACTATGACAGTACTATTGCCTAAGTCCATTGCACATGCGCCTCTAAACGAGTGATTTCGGGAGTCTCCGCGCATGTGCAGCCACATACATTTCGGGCTAGAGTTTACAAGTATTCGCGCATGCGCACATCACTAATTCTCAGTTGGCCAATTTTATTCTAAGTGCCGACGCATGCGCGGGTTGATTCATTCTGGTCCGTTGGATTTTCTGACTCCACGCGCATGCGCGTTAGACTCAAATTTCGCCGATTTATGTCAGACTGCTTAAAAGCCCTAAAAACACTCGTTTTTACACACTAACACAGCACTTTTGTTATTATATGTGTGGGAATCTACACATATGGTTTATTAAGCATTTGTGTATTCTGAGGGGTGCAGTTTGTCAACGGACCAACTGCGCATGTGCAACAGGTGTAAACTTGTTCAATTTGCAATCAAGGTACTGTGTGGGTATATAAGGGTTCATTCTTCCTCCCCCAAGCAAATTTGTCCCTGAGGAAGCTCCTTTGCTGGAGGGAAACGCGCGTTGGACGCGCCATGTTGTCAGTCTCCTATTTGGAGCTGCTTTTATGTAGTGTTTTGTAGTCTCCTGGACTTATCTATGCAGATCTGAATTGGGTACTTCACTTACACTCAGTGTGCAAGCACGCCTGCTCTTATATGATCTAACCATTTGGAGTGTGTTATAGAATGATTCAATGATCAATATGCTGTGAACATTTGTTTCACTATGCTGTGAATCATTCACCCTCCATCACTATACTATCAGTAGCACTTCTCTATATATACTGGATAGCAAAACATGTACAATTAACATCCTCAAGTGCTCTGTGGTTTACAAGTCTAAGCAGGACTGCGGTAGTCTTACGATACATCTCAGTCACTGAGTGTGCATGTCTATTTATTTATTTACTATTACTTGTGTACCTGATCTCATAGGTGCCCCAGAGGGGTTTATACCCTGACTAAGCAGCGTTCTGTGTCTTGTAGTTTCTACTACCAATTGTTGGTTGAGATCACTTCAACACACATTCACTGACACGGACGCTAGTTATTGTCAATTTAATTTATTTTTAATGCACAATACACAACGTTTTTGGTAATATATGTTTTATGATAATATATTAAAAGTTAAATTTTAAATTTAGTAGGAGTGCATTATAGTGGATTCTTTTGGGAGACACATCCAATTTGTGTTCTCCTGCCCCCCCCCCCTGTTTCTGATTCACTTTTCAGTTCACAGTTTGCACCCACTTTCTTGGATTACCATTTATTTACTCATTATTTGCCTCAATTAGTGTGGTTTTGTGATCACTCCCTAACCCTAGTGTTTTTCTGTACTATTTTTCTGGGGTACTCTAATTAACCCCTTCTAGGTAGTGGATCCAACTCACACACATATCATGGCTGGTTACCTCACTAGTGGCATGGATATATCTGGCTGGCAAGATGAAGCCAGAAATGTCTTTACTAAAACCACACATGAAACATCTGGTGCAGGACAAGATATTGTTAATTATTTTCGCAATATCTCACAACTGTTACGCACACAGTCAAAAGTCTGGTGGGAGATCACAAGTTTGCAAAGCTATCTTGACTCCAACATGATTCCACGTGGCCTTAGACTTCGATTGTGCCCTGCTTATTACATCACATCCCAGGATTTTATTAAAAAATGGGAAGATGCTCTATCTAGATGTTCCTTTGCGCTTATGGATCTCCTTATTGATCATGAAAAGTCAAGGTTAGATGAGACCAATAAAGAACTTGATACTAATCTCAAAGACTTAAGCAAATACAATCAACTTAAAGAATTTGAAGATATGGAGAAAAAATTGGAAATAAATATGTCAAAGTTCAGACAGGAACTGAAAGATAGAAAACATACGAAATATATACGTGATACTAATGATTATGAGCAGGGCACTGTCTATCGATATCCCACTAGGTCTAGGCGCAGAGGCAATTACTCTGATTATTCCTCATCAGAGACAGATGCCTCAGATAGTGAACAAACTAGCTCTAGACCTAAAGGCCAAAATAAAGGCAGAGGGATCAAGGTCACTAAAGACACGCAGGTTGGTTTTTTAGCTCAGGCCCTCCAAAACGCAAAACCAGGAGAGGAAAAAAGAAGCTTGAGAACAAACACCAAAAAAAGCTAAAATCTAATCAACCCGTGACTGAGGACCCCCCCGATGATGATGCCTTGCAAATCTTTAACCTCTCTAGCCACTCCTTCAGTGAGGTTCAACTGAATCTATTAAAGAAAGGTCTATCCTTTTCACCCACATCAGACTTCAATCTATTTGAGTGGGTCAAGGATTTAAACCTGTTTGGAAGACGGCTGTTGCTGCATAAATTTTATGCTAAGCGTGCAGCCGCTAATCCAAACATACTCACTGACGGTCTGAATGCACAAGAGAGACAAAATGTTATAGATCTCTGCCAACTTTTTGATCAGAATATCTTACCTGATAATGACATCACAGGTCCATTTACACATCTGAAACCTAGGAGTCATTTTACCCCGCCAATTACCACCTGTCCAGCTGTCGAATTGTTTGTTGCCTGCGTAACTAGGGACTTGGAAGCAGAGCCAAAACATTATAAGTCTGCCAATAATCTTACATCTGACGAAAAAATCGGACTAAAACAACTGATGTCAGATAAGGCCTACACAATTAAGCCATCTGATAAAGGTGGCAATATCGTAATTCAAGACACTGAAGCCTATGTAAGCGAAAATATGAGGCTTCTCAGTGATAAAGACTGCTATGAGACCCTTGAACACAGCCCGACATCAGAATATAAATTAGAACTGTTAGACATTCTACAGAATGCTCTAGACACCGATATGATCAGCCGAAGTGAGTTTGACTTTATGTACCCCAGGTCACCCACGGTGGCGACATTCTATACCTTACCTAAGGTACATAAAAGGTTACGGTCCCCTCCAGGTCGCCCAATAGTCTCGGGCAATAACTGTCTGTCCGAGGGCAGCAGTATTTACTTAGACAAGGTTCTAAGGGATTTCGTCATTAGTCTCCCATCGTATGTTCAGGATACGAAAGACACACTAAAGAGACTAGATGGGATCCACGTTACATCAGAGACCATTCTTGTGAGTCTAGATGTAGAATCACTATACACTTCCATTGTTCACAAGAATGGTCTCAATGCTGCCCAATACTTTCTGTCGACCAGGGACCGTAGATTTAACAGACACAACTCCTTCGTTCTTGATCTATTAAATTATGTTCTGACACATAATTATTTTATTTTTGATGGGCTTTATTACCACCAGACCCAGGGTACCGCCATGGGCACTGCTTGTGCCCCGACATATGCCAACTTATACCTGGGCTGGTGGGAGTGTATCCACGTTTTCAGTGAGGATTTGTCTATGTATACTGACCACATTTCTATGTGGATCAGGAACATAGATGACATTCTGCTCCTATGGGAAGGTTCCACTCAATTACTCCATGAGTTTGTGGAGAAACTAAATACAAACACTCTGAATTTGAGGCTTACGACAGTGCTAAGTACCACCTCAATAACATTCCTAGATTTGAACATATACATTGATGGTGAACGCAACATCCAGACAAAGGTCTACAGGAAAAGCACTGCGACTAATAGTCTGTTACTAGCGCAGAGTCAACATCCTAGAAGCCTCATAAGTGGCATCCCCATTGGTCAGTATCTCCGACTTCGGAGGAATTGTTCTACGACCGAAGAATTTGTAACACAATCTAAAGAACTTCGGTCTAGATTCCTCCACCGTGGCTATCACATTAAAACATTGAATAAAGCTTACCATCGGGCATTGCATAGCGACAGGGCTTCTCTCCTGTCCAGAAATAAGATAACACCTAAGGATAGTACAATCAGAGTCATTGGCACCTTTAATAAACGTTGGTGGGCCATTAAAAAGATATTCACTAGGCATTGGCATCTCCTACAGGCTGATGATGACTTGGCACAGGTTATAGGCCCTAGACCTATGATTACAAGCAGGCGGTCCAAAAACCTACGGGACTCATTAGTGAACAGCCATTTTCAACGCCCCAGAACTACAACTTGGTTGAGCCCTGTTAACGGTATGTACCGCTGCCAAGGGTGTAAAGCATGCAGACACATAGATGTGGGCAAAGTATTCGCCAACTGTGACAATACATCAAATTTCTCTGTGGACAGCTTCATCAACTGTCGGACTTCCAACGTTATCTATCTTATCACATGTGTATGTGGTAAGAGATACGTTGGAAAAACAACTAGACAACTACGCAGACGTGTTTTGGAGCATATCAATTCCATTAAACATTCTGCTGAAACATCTGTTGCCAGACATGTGACACAATTTCACAATGGCGATACCAATGCCATCAAATTCATGGGCATTTACCAGCTTAAATGCCCCATGAGAGGGGGTAATATTGACCAATCCCTGCTTCGGATTGAAGCAGAATGGATTTTTAAATTAAAAACAAGGAGCCCCAATGGACTCAATGAGGGGTTTACATTTACACCCTTTATTTGATCACCTAGGTACCTTTGTTTAGACTTTATTATCTAGCCCATTGTTTTTCAGTTGTTTAAATGGCTCATTTATGTGTTTTATGTGTTTTATACATTCTTTATATATGAGCAGCCAGATTATTTTCCATGTTCACTAGGCCGGTTTCCGGCACTTGATATTGAAAGATATTTATTTATTCATCCCAATTATTGACTATATTACCATAGTTCTAAACCCATTTTTGGGCTTAGTCGTTTTGTATGACATACGTGTATAGCATGATAATTATATAATGGATACTTTATGTAAAATCTCTATATGCATACACATAACTTTTTTATCTTCTTTATTGGTACCACTACCTTCAAGCCTGACACATTGTGCAGTATATCACTATGGGGGAATATATATACTCTAATTTTTGCAATTACACTCTGCATAAAATAGTTACATTAAGTACCATTAACCCTTACCCACCATGAATTGGCTATTATCAGTCATATACTTTATAACACCTTTCCCATTTGCCAACATTTAGTGCATGTACAGATCGTCTGAACAAATAAAATTACACTTTCTGTTCATAAGGCTAAATATTTCTAAGTGCCCACGCATGCGCGATAGGAACAAACCTTTTACTTTGGGGAATTTTTTCTAAGTCCCGACGCATGCGCGATATGAACAATCTTTACTTTATTTTGTTAAATTTTCTAAGTCCCGACGCATGCGCACTGCGCGCAACTACAAACGGCAGTTAACCAGAAATATCAGAGACCGAACGCATGCGCACTATGCCAGGACTATGACAGTACTATTGCCTAAGTCCATTGCACATGCGCCTCTAAACGAGTGATTTCGGGAGTCTCCGCGCATGTGCAGCCACATACATTTCGGGCTAGAGTTTACAAGTATTCGCGCATGCGCACATCACTAATTCTCAGTTGGCCAATTTTATTCTAAGTGCCGACGCATGCGCGGGTTGATTCATTCTGGTCCGTTGGATTTTCTGACTCCACGCGCATGCGCGTTAGACTCAAATTTCGCCGATTTATGTCAGACTGCTTAAAAGCCCTAAAAACACTCGTTTATACATACTAACACAGCACTTTTGTTATTATATGTGTGGGAATCTACACATATGGTTTATTAAGCATTTGTGTATTCTGAGGGGTGCAGTTTGTCAACGGACCAACTGCGCATGTGCAACAGGTGTAAACTTGTTCAATTTGCAATCAAGGTACTGTGTGGGTATATAAGGGTTCATTCTTCCTCCCCCAAGCAAATTTGTCCCTGAGGAAGCTCCTTTGCTGGAGGGAAACGCGCGTTGGACGCGCCATGTTGTCAGTCTCCTATTTGGAGCTGCTTTTATGTAGTGTTTTGTAGTCTCCTGGACTTATCTATGCAGATCTGAATTGGGTACTTCACTTACACTCAGTGTGCAAGCACGCCTGCTCTTATATGATCTAACCATTTGGAGTGTGTTATAGAATGATTCAATGATCAATATGCTGTGAACATTTGTTTCACTATGCTGTGAATCATTCACCCTCCATCACTATACTATCAGTAGCACTTCTCTATATATATTGGATAGCAAAACATGTACAATTAACATCCTCAAGTGCTCTGTGGTTTACAAGTCTAAGCAGGACTGCGGTAGTCTTACGATACATCTCAGTCACTGAGTGTGCATGTCTATTTATTTATTTACTATTACTTGTGTACCTGATCTCATAGGTGCCCCAGAGGGGTTTATACCCTGACTAAGCAGCGTTCTGTGTCTTGTAGTTTCTACTACCAATTGTTGGTTGAGATCACTTCAACACACATTCACTGACACGGACGCTAGTTATTGTCAATTTAATTTATTTTTAATGCACAATACACAACGTTTTTGGTAATATATGTTTTATGATAATATATTAAAAGTTAAATTTTAAATTTAGTAGGAGTGCATTATAGTGGATTCTTTTGGGAGACACATCCAATTTGTGTTCTCCTGCCCCCCCCCCTGTTTCTGATTCACTTTTCAGTTCACAGTTTGCACCCACTTTCTTGGATTAACATTTATTTACTCATTATTTGCCTCAATTAGTGTGGTTTTGTGATCACTCCCTAACCCTAGTGTTTTTCTGTACTTATTTTAATTTCACCTTAAAACAGTCTCAATTGCGTACCTCTGCACATGTCCTCTTACATATGGTGTCTGAAGTGGGATGAGAGGTGGCCCTTGAAGTTAAAAGGGGCCCCGGAGACTGCCTGTGAATTTTGTTTGTGCTTTTTACCTGAATGCCGTCTTGCAAACAGCCTGAGCAACAAAAACAAAGATTCACCTGCAGCAGAGACCAGAATTAAAGGGATATACATCCAGGCAGGAAATCTACACTGCACTGAAGAAAGCCACAAAACCACAGATGGACTCTTTTCCCCAATCCCAAGAGGAGAGAGAGACTGCTGAAGCAGGTAAAACTCACTTGCCTATCACAATAATGTGTAATATGGTTTTGATAAAGTGACTTTGCCTTCCAGTTGTAATCAGGGTTCAAGAAGTGAGTCAGCGCTCCAGAAGAGCTAGGCTTTGTTTATTGTTTTCTTTAAAAAAAAAAAAATCGCTGAAGCAGTGAATACAGACGGAGACCCACGAGCGGTACTGATTCTGGAAGTAAAGACTGCCACACCACATAGGACTAACAGCTGTGAATGGAGTATATGCAGAAAAGTGTAAAAATTGATGTAAGACTGTGCTGAAGCAGGGAGACTTTTACAGACGGTGACCGACGCAAGGTACTGATTCTGGGAATTTAAAATGGCCGCCCAGCTGAAGTCAAATACAGACTCTGCAAAAAAGGGGAAGAAAATGTGTTCCTGGTGTAAAGAACCCCACAACATGGAGGAGTGTCCCTTCAGGCCTTATTCAGACGATGAGAGTGAATGCATGCATAGCACTGCTAATATTGTAAAATTATCAAAGGGAAGAAAAAGTCTACAGAGATCCCTGTGAGAGCTACGACCTCTACAAGCAAAATATGCCCACTTGTAAGACTACCACAATTTGGGGTTCTAGCAAATACAGTGATAACAGTTGCAATAGCGCCTCATGAGGTCGGGAAAAAAAATACACCTGACAGCCTCAAAATGGAGAAAAAGATGCGGCGTTCCTGTAATGATCCCTACCCCACTGAAGAGTGGCCCTTCCAGTCCGATAAGGAGGAAAACATCTCTTACGGGGAACCCGAACCGAAGCACACCCACAAAACACCCCAAGAATGGTGGGGGTGCCTGAACTCGGTACGAACTGAAAAGACCGCTCTTCATGATGACGAATATGATCGGCAGGAGGAAGAGCGGGAACAGCAGATCGCTGAATATTTACGCCACCTAACGCAACTGCAAGGGAAACATGGCGGATACAGTGAAGCTGCTGAAGTTTCAAATAAAGACGGTGACCCCAGTATTCCTGATGGGACGGAGTCGTCAAAAACAAAAAGGCGGAAAAAGAAAAAAGTGTCTTCACTTACCGTGGAAGAAACAGACACATCTGCATATCCTGCGGAGGAAAAGGGTTCGAAATGCCCTGCAGCCTAGAGAATTCGTCCCGCGGATGACCGAATATCCAGAGGGCCCAAGACAGAAGTCGTGTACCCCAAAGAAGTGTCTGTCCGGTGCTAATATTGAGAAACCCTCAACCAACCAAACCAGGGAAGCGGAGCCGGAACCAATGAGTGACAATCCCTTGACCAGCCCTGAAGATGCCCTGAAAACTGCCAGGCGTGACTGTGATCTGCTCCGGGAACAATTGAAATGGAAGAAAGATGATTACGCAGAGCTACTGAAAAATAACGTGGAGCTACAGAAGAATGAGCTCACGATGTACTCTTTGGCCAGGACAGAATTGGACGATCTCAAGACTGAGCTAGATACTGCAAACGCTACTAATACCGCCATGGATGAAAAGCAGAGTCAATCCGATAGAATGATTGCTAATCTGAAGCAGAAGTATGAGGAGGCACTGAAGGAGATTGCAGTCTTTCAGCAGGACGTTCGCAAGTGCCATAAAGAGGTGGAAGTCTCTCAAAATGAGGTTCACACTCTCCGCATAGAACTGAATGCCACACACCAGGAGGTCAACAGTGTCCGGACAGAGGTGGACATATCCCAGAAGGAGGTTCACACTCTCCGCACAGCACTGGATGCCTCACACCAAGAGATCAGCAGTTGCCGCACAGAGCTGGAAGTCTCTAAAAAGGAACTTCACAGTCTCACTAAGGAACTGGACATCTCTCAAAAAACTATCTTCAGTCTTAATATGGATCTTAAAGTCTCTCAGAAGGAGCTTCAGACCCTCAACCTAGAGATGGAAGTCTCATGCCAGGAGACCGGGAGTCTCAAAGCAGAAGTGCGTAAATGGAAGGGGGACCACAAGGAGGCCCTGAATATTACAGAGACTGCAAAAAGAGACAATTTAAGACTAAAAGAAGAAAATTCTGATTTGACAAACCACGTCAAAGAAAAGAATGAAAAGCTGCACGAGCTTGAAAAAATAAAGAAACATTTGGAGGATGAAAAGTTTGAAGCAGAGCACCGACTGCAGAACCAACTGCAAGGTCTGCATACACACCTCCAAAATGCTGAGGAGAAGCAGCGAACTCTGCAGGAAGAAAATCTGCAGGCTGCTAAGGAATTACAAGTGCTGCAGGAACGTCTGATTACCCAGTGTGTCCTCGCAAAGCAGCATGATAAACTGAAGGCTACCCTGACCATCACCAAAGCATCGCTAGAGGCTAAGCTTAGAGGCCAGATGACTCGGTACAAGAGGGAGCACAAAAGGTCCATAAACTGAGACGAGTATCTGCGGCCCAAGCGAAGAAGTTCACAGTGCTCCACAAAATAATGAATGATAGGTGGAAGCAAGCTCAGAGAAAGCACAGGGAAGAGATAAAGACCCTGAAAGGAGAATGGCAGGAAACACTCAATAAACAGAGTGAGACTCTGCAGACCAGTAACTTACAGATGCCTCCAATACGGGAAAAGGTACTGGCTCTGCCCAAGCATCGGTATCCCACAGTAACTAATGCCCATGAGGACAAGGGTACAGTGAGAGCTGGGGACACCACTCACCTTCAAAACAAGATTACGAAGTTTGAGCCACCTAAGAAAGCACTAGCCAAACCTGCAACAGCCCAACAGGCAACAAACAGAGGTAGGAGTGCAGAATCAAAGCCAGAAGAATCCTTAGCTGAGGAAGCTGAAAAGATAGGACATTCTCTGGAAATGGAGCTGGAATCGCAACTCAATCCCAAAGAAGCTGAACTGGCGACTACATTGAATGAGAAAAGTGCAGGAAGACAGCTTCAAGAACTGAGGGCTCAGGTGGCTGTTCTTGGGCGCTCTTGTGATACATGAAATGGACATTTGTTGCTAAAGTGGAGTACATGGGCAAGATGGCGAAAGAAAGCGATTTGCATAAACGCTCTGCGACTGTCGCCATACAGTCTGCCTACAAAAAGAGTAGCGCCCGACACAGGAGTAATCTCATGACCACGTGGTCAGTAGAAAGACTGGACATGGAAAAAGTTCTCCTTGAGCGACTGAGGACTACTGATCTCAAGCACCTTCTGGAGGAGACACTACTAAACTGGAGGAAGGGCTCCAATCCCAGCGGGACTTAGGGTTTTCCTCCTCCATCCACTCTCATTCAAGTCAGTGAGATATCTCGAATGAGAGTGGAAGGATGGGCTTTGGCTGTGGCAAGCCCGAGCTTCCCACGAACAGGGGAGGTATGTAACAGGGGACTTATCCCTGTTCAGAAATGTGCCTCTAATCCAGCAGTGTGGTGGTTAACTGCTGGTAGACAATTAACCAACACCACCTGGCTGATTACAGGTGTCAGAAAAGCCTGCCTTTGAGACAGGAAGGGAGATTCTTCCTGAGCTCACACTGAGTTGAGCTGACCCAGGAAGCAGAAAGAGCAGGAAAAGACTGCACACGAACTCAGGTCTTGAGCTGCAAGCTGATAACAAGACAAAGGGGACAAGATTCTAAACCTGGATCCTGACATTGCCTTGGCACACAAGGGTGCGGACAACCAGGAGAACAGAGAAGCCTTCCCCTACAATTACAACAGACAGGTAAGACTTTTTTATAAGACTGTTATCTATATATATATACAGTATATATGTATATATACAGTATATATGTCTCTATGATTTGGGCCGGTGAAACGCTGGGCTAACCCCACAGTTAATGAGGGCTGGACTACAAGTGTATATATACTCCAAATTGGAGCAGATTTGGATTGCTGGTTTTCACGTTTGCTGTATTTAAAGCGACAGGCACAATAAAGCCTTATTTTAATTTCACCTTAAAACAGTGTCTCCATTGCGTACCTCTGCACGTCCTCTTACAGTCCTATATTCTCTTTTTAAATAATGTTGTTATTAATGTACTTGAGGATTGATCTTATTTCTATTGCAATCCTTTTTCTTATATATATTTCCCTGAATGTTGAATATGTCTGATACATTATCAAGTCATGAGCTAAAGGAGGAGGTATGGACTACATATGAGAAGACGTTATTTTGTAAAGTCTCCTGAATGCAAAAGTGAGGCACAACTAGTGCATATAATATACTTTACATTAAAAAGAATATAAAAAATGTTTTATTGACCTGTCTGTTTATTTACGATCCCCTTTGCAATGAATTCTTCTCATCTCCTGTCTTAGATTGTTATCTTTTTTTTACATCTGTATTAAACTCGTGGAATCTCTGTAAATCAGTATTACTGACCTGTCGAAGAGAGGAAAACTCTCAAAAGCTTGTCTTATAATATCAATTGTTTGTCCAAATAAAAAAAGATATCACCTAATACTGAATCATTTACTCTATAAAAAACAGGAATGTCACGGAAAGCAATGGGAGTGTTTTCTCTAATACAACTAGTGCAATTCTTTTGCATTAACTTCACCTCATTTTTGCAGCAAGGAGAGATTAGTAAATGCTTGAGTATCATTGGGAGTTATGTATTGTAGCCCCCTTTCCCTATGCCTAAGGGAACTACACGGGCAACAACGCATGCTGCTGTACCTGTTGTTCACAAGTGGCCTAATCCTCTGCCTCTGGGAGCCTGGGGTGAGCTCTTTCTCTTTGCGTGCAGTGCCTCCACCTATGAGGGATCCCAGTATTGGCGGGATAACCCCTAATAGGAATCAATACACAGTAATGACAATACACCACACAATGTATGTAACTAAGGTTTACTGTACACACATACTAACACATATAACATATAACAACTGTACCCACAGTATAACTCCAGTGACCAAACACTTGGTGGTTCCCCAAAAGTACTGAGTGTGCTGTGGTACTGTACAATATGCCTGGTGTCCTGTCCCAGCACGTCCCACCCAAATGTGAGGTAGAGCTACTTCTGTGGATGTAGGTGCAAGTTGGATACCTGCCTGGGTACGCCATTACCCAGGTGCTGCTTGTCACAATGGGTTGGAGCAGATCCCACATTGTGGGCCTCCAACACAAATCTCCTCTCTCCTAAGGGTCTTGATCCTCCTCGCGAAGGTGAGCTCCAGCCGGAAGGTCTTACCTGAATATTCTGGGGTACTGCGTCCTGATCCCAGGTTGCAAAGCACCGCGTGGCCGTCCGGTCACCGATGCAGAAATATCAGTAGGAGGAGAGTTCCTATCTGGGGCCTCCCCAGCAAAACTCCTCTACTATGGCTCAGGGCCTAACTTGGGCCTAGGGGGAGATCCAGGCCTAGGCCAGGAAGCACTGTCTTTGCCTCCTCTGTCCAGACTGGTGTTCGTGCTCCCTGCTCGCGGAGGATATCCTGTTTTCTCACCTGCTAAAATCCTATTGGCTGTGCAGTCCCATGTGGTACAGTCCCTCCCTCTAATGATTCTGGGACTTGTAGTTCTGTGGCTGCATCTGTGGAGGTATCCTAAGATGTCGACCCCTCCTCAACTATGCATGTGCGCCTCTCCGTACTGCGCATGCGCAACTCTAAAAATGGCCGCCCCCACCTCCCAATCACGCAGAGCTCTGGGGAACCAGTGACCAGCTCACCCGCACTGGAGGCAGGGTAGGGGGACTCGGCTACATCCTCCCCTTGGTGGAGATCTCAACGACTCAGCTTGAGAACACATATACAACTTTTATATAATTAAAAATACAGTTCATCACACAACTTGATTTTGTAAAATACATCTAAACCAAATTAAACAGTTAAGTGAGCATGGTCATTACAGAGGCAAACCTACTCCGTGACAGCTACTGACACTCAGAGTGAGGTGCCCCTAACGAATCATACGCCATTCTCGTTGGAGGGCTTCTCACTCTTTGACTTTGACGGGTCTCTTCTCCGATGTCTTCTTCGGTGGAGAGGTTACCATCAGCTTGAGGCCCTGGCCCTCTCATAAGGTGTGAATCTTGAGCTACATAGTCTCTAGTATGAAAAAAACTCGGACTGCTTGGGTCGAGTGGTCAGCTGATTGAAGCCACTGGGGAGGGTACATGGAGAACAGGCCCATTACTTGCTACTTCTGGTGGTGCCCACCAGTCTTCATTTGTAGTCAAATTAATAATTAGTGCACAAAAAGCGCTAGTATCTACTAATGTTACAGACACACTAAATGGTGAATTAATAAATGTGCATGAAAATCAAATATAAATCAAACACATAAACAGAATATTGGGAATAAAGGATACCTGGCGCTCAAATGACACCCAGTTCATAGAATGAAAAGTCCCTTAAGATGCCCCCCTTGATAGTCCAAATCTTGAAAAATTGGAAATAGAGATGATCTTGACTGGCCAAATTCTGATGTTCCCCCTATAAGAGGTTAAAAAGGACACACCATTGCGTAGTACATCAAAACTTTACACATAATCAAATGGACAATGCACAATGCCTACTTACAAGAAATCTCTTGTTTTGATGTGGTTGAGATAATCTGTGCTTTATCCCCGTCTTCTATGCTGATGACACAAATCCCACATGTGATTCCTCAATCTCCTGTGACCCTGGTGCTTCCGGGAATCCCAAACCACAAATGGCCCCAATGTGGAGAGAGTGGAAGCAGAGATAGTGTAGACTGCACGACACTTTATTAAAACACGGCTAACAAAAGCCAAAAAGACACTCACATGCTGAATGTAGTTAAAATCAATACTCGGATGCCGTCCGCCACTTGCATGGGAGTCTCTACAGCAGTACAGCCAAACCAGGGCGATCTCACTGTCCCTCAGTAGCTGGCTCTCATGCTCACGTTCCTGCTACCAACCGCAGTGTGTTCAGGCGCTGGGCTAGGTGACATCACTCTTGATGTGCCGCCTGTGTCGCTGAAGACTCCCCTGCCGATGGCTCCTCTAAGCTCCTCCCACCCTAACGCGTTTCGTGACGTAGGGACGTCACTTTCTCAAAGGAACGTTCCTTGTTGTGCATATATATATATGCATATATATTTTATTATTTAGAATTTTAGGTCAAGCGCTGTTTAGTTTAGGGTGATTTAGCAGGTTTTTCTAACATAAACAGAATCACTAAAATAAAGCGCCAGAGAGGTCTGTTTTTGTATGCTTATATATAATGGACTTAAACAGTGCCATCGAGATCTGTTTTTGTATGCTTCATTTGTAATGGCAGAGGTTCCTTCCAAAGGATCCTTATTATTTTCCGTTACAGAATTTGGGATTTCGCTGGACCTCCTGTTCACTTGCCAGCACTTTTGAAGATGGTTCATGTTCACTCCCCAATTGAGGAATAGGTAGCAATTTATTCCGATGCCAGACCTTTACCATTCTAAATCCCGGATGCGATATACATGGAGGCCCGGCATCTGCGACTCCACCTCAATAGGAGTTTGTCACCAACGGTCTGCAAACTTATGCTTTCCTGGTATTCCTAAATTCGCAGGAAATCTGCATCTCCGGGCTGAAGTTACTGATGGTGTATTTTATGGTCATACCTCTGCTTGTTATTCTCATTCAGCTTGGTGGTGGATTTTTTTGCCAACTGATAAGCTCTATGGAGGTTATCTTGAAGCCTTTGCACATATTTGTAGTGCATCATGTTTGGTACACCATTGGTCCACAGATAGTCGCACCTCTCTGTCGAACATCATAAAATAGGTTGTGTACCTGGTGGTTTTATGCCTAGTGCAATTGTAGGCATTTACTAACGGCTCAACATGCTTGCTCCACCCGGACTTTTCGGAGCCCTTCAGAGTGCCTAGCATATCCAGTAGAGTTCGGTTGAATCTTTCCGGAAGGGCATCTTCTTCAGGGTGATAGGGAGTCGTACGAGACTTCTCAATATTGGGCAGTTTTAGAAGTTCTTTGATTAACTTGCTCTCGAAGTCTCTCCCTTGATCGGAGTGCATCCGATTAGGTAACTCATAATGGATAAAGTACTTCTCCCACAGTACTTTGGCTACTCTCAGAGCTTTCTGGTCTTTGGTAGGTAACGCTTAAGTGTATCGGGTGTAATGGTCCGTTACTACCAGGACGTTCCCGATACCCTTTGAGTCTGCCTCGATGCAGAGGAAATCCATGCATACTATGTCCATGTGACCAGAGCACTTTAAGTGGCCCATTGGGGCTTCGCATGTAGGCAGTGTTTTTCCCTGTATGCACCGCAGACACCTCCGGCAATGGCACTCCACTGATTCCCGCAACTTGGGCCAGAAGAACCTATCTCTTACTAGTCCGAATGTTTTGGCCATTCCCAGGTGTCCGTGATCATCGTGCAGAGATCGTAGGACATGGTACTGCAAGCTTCTGGGCAGGACGAGTTGTCTCCTATCGAGATGGTTAGGATAGGGATAACCCGGTAGAGAAGGCCATGGTCCATGCGGAACTTGTCCCATTCCCTCATTTTGACGGCGACCGTGTCGGCGGGAGCACGCTTCACTAAGGAAGGGTTGTTTTCTTGGATGGCCTGACGTATGGCTTTGGCCACCGGGCCTTGCATCTGGTGTATCACTAATTCCTTACACCACATTATGGTATCTTGCGTGATTGACATGCCTGAGTGAGTGAAGGGGTACTTGGACCCTTCACTCACCCCCTCTACCCCCAATAAACATTACAATAAACATTACAATATTGTGAGGATTCGCCGTACTGGTGCTTCTGTCCCCTTAACTCTTACTCGCTCAACTGATTCCTGTGGCACTCTAGAGAGGCAACTTAACGGTGGTACTTACGCGCTGCGCATGGGCAGGTTCCATCGACTTCTTCTGTCTCTGGGCGCAGGGCGTGCTCCCGTTCCTCTGGCATTGACTCACGACGCGTGTGGTCAGCAGTCTCCGCCCCACGTTCCCGCCCTGACATCAGGACTACATGGCGCGGCCGCGCTCCTCCTCTGTTCCCGCGGGTCCCGTCTCTGGTCTCTGCCCCCGTACTGGCACGGATTGCGTGCGGCGCGCTCGCACACTCTGATGCAGTCTCAATTGGCTGTGTAATAGGATGCACCTGCACGATCCAGCAGCCTACCAGGAACCACAGCCCCACTTCCTGGATGCCTCCCATTGGTGGGAGGTCCTTTAAATATACAGTACTCTCTGCACTTTCAATCCTGGCAGAGCATAACTCCAGTTTTTGAGACTCTGAACCTCACTATTTGAGCCTGTCTGCCTTATCTTGCTGCCTGACCTTGCCTGGAACTGTACCTTGTGATATTCTCCTGCGCTGACCCTGGCTTTGGATATGACAACTCTACTCTCTCCTACACTGACACTGGCTTTGGCTCTACGAATACTCTACTCTCTCCAATCCGGGCTACGTACCCCAATGATCCGCTACTCTACTCTCCTGCAAGACTATCTTACACTCTAGACGCGCCCTCGCGGTTGTGGTCGGCGTTCTATACCAATCCCTACCTCAGCCCCGCGGTCGCGCCTCAATTGTGGTGAGCTATGCGTTACAAATATGTAATACCCACCCACTAATACATAACCACCCACCCCGTGTCCCCACATAAAAACTTTTTTTCTGCACAGGATTGATACCAGAGGCTGGCGGGGGTCCTCGGGTGGTCCCCACAGGTTTCTGGGGGTCCCCGCTAGCCTGCGGTATCAATCTAATGCATAAAAAAATGCAATACTTTCAAGTAAATACACCCACCCCCAATACATACAGTACAGTAATGGGCAAAATTACTATTATCCAGATATGGATAATAGTGCATTTACCCATTTAAAATAAAACATAAATCAGCAGCATAAAGTAAATTAAACTTGCACTTATCCCTGCCACGATGAAGGCTGTCCTCGTCTTCATGACCGCCCGTGTCCTCTGTGGGCATCAATAGCAACAGCACAGTAAAAAAAATATTGACTGGCATGGTGGCACTCCCACTATGGGACTATGCCAGGCAACATGCATCCTGCCAATCTGCAAAACAAGCAACTAATTAAAACCATATTCAATTTTAATCTTAAAAATGCCACACAAAAAAATTGACTGGCATGCTGGCACTCCCATGCCCAGTAGGCATGAACTGCCACTATGCCAGGTAACATGAATCATACCAATCTTCAAAACAAGCCACTTTTTCAGCAAATTTCAATTACAATTCAATTTTAATATTTTAATATTAAAAATGCCACACAAAAAATTTACTAGCATGGTAGCACTCACATGCCCTGTGGGCATGTGATGCCACTATGCCATGCAATGGTGCACCTGCAAAAAATAAAAACATGCATAAATAAAAAACACATTTAAATTCCTTGAAAATAAATGCCAAAACATCAATTGAATGGCGAGGTGGCACACCCATGCCCTGTGGGCATGTGATGCCACTATGCATCTAATTGTGGACCTACAAAAAATAAAAACATGCATAAAATAAAAACCACATTGCAATTCCTGAAAAAAAAAGGCCAAAACACCAATTGAATGGCAAGGTGGCACACCCATGCCCTGTGGGCATGAGATGCCACACTATGCCATGCAATGGGGAACCTAAAAAAAAATTCAACTTAAAAAAATCCATCTTTTTCTTACTTTTTGATTTATATTTATCTTCATCTGTACTTATAATCCACTTGTGGTTCTCCTTTATCTTCTTCTTCAGCTTCATCTTCATCTGTTCTTCTTCTGTTAATCCAATGTTGCTCCATCAGCTCTGTGGCGTCAAATGAGACTACACAGGCCTGTGACGTCACATTTGAGAGGGAATTGTTCCCATGCCTCTGATTGGCTGGGAGGACCATGTGCTTTTTTTTTTTTGAGGTGACGTCATCAAAAGGGAGTGAAGTCAGCCAATCAGAAAGGCTCAGCTTCCTTTCCCTTTAAGATGTTGTCACAGATCCCAGAATCCGACCTCTCTGGTACTGAGGCTCTAAAAAAACACGATGGAGCTGAGATGAAAAAAGCTTGGATCTTTGCAATGATGTAAACCTCAGGAAAATGAGACAAAAGCCATATACACTACCATAGTGCATTAACAAAAGTAAAGACCTGATAAAGCTAGGTGTACTAGCAAAGGATAACAATTTATTAAAACGGTATGATGAAAAAATAAAATTTGAATTATAAAATGATACACTTGTATGCACACGCTCCGTGCTCACAAATATACTGCATTAAGAATAGTAATGACCTCGGTCACTTCCGTCATACTCTCCTCCACCGTGGTAAAAATTGATAACCTACTCACATCAAGTGGCTAGGTCTCAAGCCTTAATGTGGACAATTACACAAGTGTTATCGGATCTTCTCCCGTTTGTGGATTAGGGTTTCCGTCAGCTGTTCAGCTTCGTGACGCCAACTCCTCCGAATCGGCCGCCGCTCCGCTGTTCCTGATGACATCACCCGCTTTACTTCTGCTACGGTGTCCTCGCTGTGCCACAACTCCTACGCATTTCTAGACACAAGGTAACTGGTCTCTTCGTCAGAGATATGCATTAATGCAGTCTTGGATGGTTATTTATACCCAACTGTGTCCCAGATAATTGGTACTGTACGAATGAATTGATAAATAGACATTACATTGAATGACAATATTGAACACACAAACAAAACATTTGACCATTTGAACATGATACTCATTTCAGCTCTGTCCCATGCCCCTGAGAATTCCACCTTTAAATTCAAAAAAGGGCTATCTGTCGCCCATATAATCATCCGGAGCCTGCTGCCCAAACTGGATGAACTAAGGGCATGGTGCCTTATGCATAAACCTAAAGCCATCGTTCTTACAGAAACATGGCTATCCCCTAAAACCCCTGATGCACATATTGCCATTCAGGGATACTCAATTTTTAGGAGAGATTGGTCAAAGAGAGGAGATGGGGTGTTAGTTTATATTGCAGACACCTTACAATTTACACTGTTAAATTGCCCACCAAGCCCACCCTGTTTTGAAACTCTAGTTGGCAAAATCTGCCTCCCATTTTCTAAGCCCATCTTGCTCTCTGGCATCTACCGCCCCCCTAAAGCCCCTCTACAATCCCTGACTGATATCACCCAATTTCTTGGCTCCATTTCCTCTCTGAATGAGAAGAGTGAGCTGCTAGTTCTAGGGGATTTCAACTTCAATTGGCTTGACCCTAAAAACCACAAAATCCAGATACAACTCAAGTCACTTAACCTATCACAACTCATTTCCCAACCCAGACGGATAAACCTGAAATCGCATAACCATTCCTTGCTAGACTGGATTCTCTCCTCAAACCCCAGCAGAATCCAATCCTCTGGCATCCTTCCTGACATTTTCAGTGACCATGTAATAGTGTACTGTGTAAGGAAAATTAAACCGCCCCAATCAAGCCCTAAAGTTCTCCTCACTAGAACATTTAAAAACTTTAACCCACAACAGTTTCTGGATGATCTTACCAACTGCCCATGGCACAGATTCGATTTAATTCCCGACCCCGATTCTGCACTCGACTATTTCCAATCCGAGTTCTTAAAACTCTGCGATACCCATGCTCCACTACGCAAAATAAGGGTACGGGGGGCCCACCTTCCATGGGTTACAACTGACCTTATAGCACTCTACCAGTTCAGGGATGCCTTGTGGAAAAGCTACAAAGTAACTGGCACTACCAAGGATCTCAATCACTACAGATGCATGCAGAACAAGTGCACAAGGCAAACAAGGCATGCAAAAGCACAATATTACTCTGACAATCTCCACCACAATACATCAAACCCAGCTAACTTCTGGAAGGTTATCAACAATATATTCCAGCCTCCTAACCATCAACAACCAAGTAATATCACTAAGGGGGATATTACTCTGACAAACCCCACTGACATTGCAAATGCATTCAATGATTACTTTGTGGGGTGTGCCACTAACTTATTAGCGAAACGCAGCCCAAACCCCAAACCAGGAATCTCATCCTGGGAGTACCCCTATAGCCCCAACCCCTCCCAACACTGCCCACAATTTTCAATTTAGCCCAGTATCTGAAGAGGAGATTACACAAGCGCTCCTCTAACTAAAATTAAGCAGCCAATGTGGACCCGACTTACTACAATCTAGGTTCCTACGACTTGGTGCCCCAGCCATTGCCAAACCAATTGCGTCCATAGTCAACTCTATCCTGTCTGCAGGCCATATCCATAAGAACTGGAAAACTGCCAGAGTTGTCCCAATCTTCAAAAGTGGGGACAAAAACACTGTCTCAAACTACAGACCAATCTCACTTCTCCCAATTCTATCCAAAGTTATGGAAAAATGTGTCCACTCCCAATTAAGCGATTTTTACACGAAGACAAATTTTCCTAGCCAATTCCAGTCTGAGTTTCGTCCCAAACACTCCACCGTAACTACCCTGCTAAAAGTTTGCAATGAAATCCAGTGTGGAATGGAACGGGGACAACTCACTGGTGCAGTATTCCTAGATTTTGCAAAGGCTTTTGACACAGTTGATCATGTTATCCTGCTTTACAAACTCAAGAGCTCTGGAATAGGGAAACATGCTTTAAACTGGTTACAGTCCTACCTATCAGGAAGATCCCAACATGTGTCCATCTCAGGCTCTAACTCCAACCCCCTGGATATCAGCTGTGGTGTCCCGCAAGGCCCTGTTCTGGGGCCCATACTCTTCTCATGGTTCATTAATGATCTTCCCACAGCTTGTAAGGAAGCATCAATACACATGTATGCAGATGACACAATCCTATATGCACACAGACATAGCCTCTCTGACCTTCAACACATACTTCAGTCTGACTTTTTGAGACTCGAAAACTGGATTTCCCAAAACAAACTATTTTGAAACACTGACAAGACTGTAACAATGGTATTTGGGACCAAGACTAAATTTGTAAAGCTTCCAGTGACTGAGCTCCTGATTAGAACAAACGCTAACACCACCCTAACACCTGTCACTAGTTTTAAATACCTGGGCTTATGGTTTGACTCCCATTTAACATTCGGGATGCACATTGATACCCTGACAACCAAGACCTATGCCAAACTTAGGGGTACTTTACAGGAACAAATCCTCCCTAAGTCTCCTTGTCAGAAAGCGTATTGCACAGCAGATGCTAATGCCAATTATTGACTATGGAGACATATGGCTCGGCTCCTCAAACCCTCCTTAGCAAACTTGACACCCTCTACAATTCAATTTGTCGTTTTGTTCTCCAATGCAACTACAACACACATCACTGCGAAATGCTCAAAGAACTAGATTGGTCATCACTAGAGTCTAGGCACAAAGTTCACCTTTCCTGTCTCACCCTCAAATACTTTCTGGGCAAGCTACCCAGCTACCTGAACAAGCTCCTCACCCCTACCACATGCAGCACCTATCACCTGAGATCAGACTCCAAAAGACTATTCATGGTCCCAAGGCTCAACAAAGTATCCGGACGTTCCTCCTTCTCCTTCCGTGCACCCCAAAACTGGAACAACCTACCAGAGACTCTCATATCCACCACCAGCTTAAGTTCTTTCAAATCTAAGGCTGTCTCACACTTTAATCTGGTCTGTAACTGTTTCATACGCTCATAATATATATTTTCTCTAACTGTGCATGCAATGTCTTGTATATAATGTACACCTTGTTCATTTATGTAACTGTACTTGTAACCATGTATTATTTGTTTTACTCTGTGCGCAGGACATACTTGAAAACGAGAGATAACTCTCAATGTATTACTTCCTGGTAAAATATTTTATAAATAAATAAATAAAATAAATAAAAAAATATCTAATCAGAATGATGAACTCGGGCTATACACTCCTACTGTAGTGCCGACAGTTATTCTAAAACAAACCAAAGCAATCACCAACAAGACCCAGGTACATGCTGAAACATGCTGAAACATGCTTAAACATTTCAGTGACATTTCTGCAGAGACTAATGGCCCATCGGATTAACAGCGGGGGTCCCTGGCAGTCCCATTCAAACTGAATGGGACTGCCAGGGACCCATGCTGTGTTAATCCGATGGGCCATTAGACTCTGCAGAAATGTCACTGAAATGTGTCAGCATGTACCCAGCATGTACCTGGCTAGTTTAAAGCAAGTTTAAGGCAAGTTTTAGAATACTCGTTGTCTTGTCTGTATATGACTCTATATACTTAAATTAACCATCTACTCTATAAACTACTATAAATTAATTTATTGTAATGAACTACTACTGAATAAGTGATTGGATACTATTTTTAAATTAAACTGCACTTAGGGCATCATTCAGAGAGGGTTCATAAAAATTATCGCCAGGGCATTTAAAATTACGTTTTTTTGGGAGTTGCTATCACGGTATTCAGAAAGGCTCGATTACCTGTGATAGCAAAATTCCCAAAACGGGCGAGTTGCTGCCAGTGAGAGCATCGAGCCTCTGAAAAGGCCTAAACCGGCGATTCATTTCTGCTGCAGAGAGAGCGGCTCTGAGAGAGCCGTCTCTCACAGCTGAAACGTCGCCCGAAAGTTATTTATTTAAATATACATTTCTTTCATAGTGTATATGTTTAGGGGGTCTCCGGAGCTGAACCGCATTGGTTTCAGGTCCAGGGACCCCCTGCTTCCCGAGATACAGGCACCTTTATGGGGTGCCGGTATCTCCTATGCAAGGAAATGTCCCGGTCACGTGACGCGGGACATTTCAATGCAGAGGGATACCGGCATCCCATAAAGGTGCCTGTATCTCTGGAAGCAGGGGGTCCCCAGACATAAAACCAATGTGGTTCAGCTCCGGAGACCCTCTGCACATCTACTCTATGAAAGAAATGTATATTAATAAATATTTTAATATACATCAATACACGCCCCCCCCCCCCCTCCGCCCAAACCCATACAGTACAGTAATGGGCAAAATAACTATTATCCAGATATGGATAATAGATTATTTGCCCATTATTAAACACTGCATTAGCATACAAAAATTAAGTAAATAAATACAGTTATACTTACCACAACAGCAGGTCCCTCTGTCCTCCGTAGCAAGAAAGCATATACAGTGTACAGTACATAATAAAGACATTCTAATGGCCCCTAACCCCTTAATGACCTTAGCAGTTACTAACCGCTATAATCATTAAAGGGTTAACCCACCCTGACCCGATTCAAACCCGGGAGGCCTAAGCACCCACCCCTGACTGACTATACCCACACTGTACCCATTGAGTAGTGTAGTGGTACATCATACCCATATAATAATAATATGGGCATGATAAGCCTCTATAGCACTCAATGGGCACCCTAATTACAATACATTAATACACAAGACACACAATAATAAAACATAACTAAACTCCAAAAAAAAACACACTTCACTAAATAAAAACAATAGCCAGCTAATCCAATCATTACAAGCAATAACATCAACAATGAATTAATTAAACCCTTAAACAATCAAACCAATTAATTCCGAAACCAACTCAAAATGAATATTAACACTAACCAATCAAAACAATTAATTACTACAACATTAATTAATTTAAACAGTAAAATAGAAAGAAAGAAATTCTAACAATATCTAATCTAACCATAAAACACATTAGCTAACATAATATAACATTAACTACAAACGAACACCAATCGCAAATATTTTATTACCATTAAGCAGGAAAAAAACAAACAATTACATCAATATAATAAACTGAAAAGAAAAAAAGCTACAGCAATACCAAGCCAGAAATTCCCCCCAAATATTGTCATGATAATGTATTAATCTGTACCCTAAAGTGGTACAGATTAATATATTATCAGTCAATGTGCCTCCCCCAAAAAATCAAAAAACACATCCAATGAATAAACCTGTAAAAAGAGACATTTACAAACATTCAATATATTACTTACCATTAGAAGCGGTGGCCCTCCGACTCCCAAGGTAACAAGAAGCTCACGTACCTTGAAGCCCTCCAACAGCATCCAATGCCATCCGCCATGGAGATCCGTATCAGGTACCCCAATCTTCTTTTTTCTTTCTTTAATCACCTTCTTCTATCTTCATCTGTCACCATTTCTTGCTCTTCTTTATCTTCTATCTTCATCTGTCAATCCAAAAAGCCCCATGGTAAATCAGAATAGCTGTGCTTCATTTGCTTCATTGGATGGGTTTTTTGATTTTTTGGGGAGGCACATTGACTGATAATAAATTAATCTGTACCACTTTATGGTACAGATGAATACATTATCATGACAACATTTTGGGGGCATTTCTGCAAATCCCCCCGCAACCCCCCCGCAAGACCTAAACATCCACTAAGGGCCAAATTCCCCCTTCACCCACCCTCGCTAGCCACAGTAAGCCTGGCACGGGTGTTTAACCCCTTCATTGCCTTAGCGGTGAGCTGCTAAGGTAATGAAGTTGCTGTAAATGGATTTTTCCTGCATCGGATGCATGCCGGGAGGCTCCGGTGCTGGTATTAATGGCTATCAGCTCCGGAGACCCCCGGCATGAATCCGAGGCAGGAAACGGGCCTGATTTTTTCTAAGTCCCGACACATTGCAGCTCATCGGGGCATCTCCCCACCAATTTACCTAAATTTTGAGGTGAATTGGATTTGGGGAGAAGATCGCCTTTTAGGGCTGCGATAGGCCGCGACAGCCGACTCGCGGGTATCTGAATTGCGCGAGTTTATGATCCTTCCGAAAATGGTCGATAAGCGGCTGATCGCTGCTCAATTGGCGATTTTCTTTGGATCATAAAATTTTGCGTCGATACAGGCCGTTATCGAGCACTTATCGAGGCTTACTGAATACGAGTAGCCATTTTGGTCGATAAGTGCTCGATAAGGGCCTTATCGAGGCTTTCTGAATGAGGCTCTTAGTGTCTAAATTACTATTATCTAAGTGTTACATTTATATTTAAGTGAATCTACTAGTGAATGTAAAAAACTTACTTAAATTATTAAGTTTATTAATGTTGTGCAACACCTATTAGGAAAACTTCCTATCAGAAAGAAGCCATAAAAAGCCTTATATAAAGAAAGCCTGATAAGAAGCACCTGAATGCAATTCTGGAAATTACTTTAGGAAAACCATTAGATCAAATTCTACATACCGGCACCCCATACCAGGGTCTGTATCTCGGGAAGTAGGAGGTCCCCGAGGCTAAAATCAACTTTGTTCAGCTCAGGAGACCCCCTGCTCACGCACACTGTAAATAAAAATAAAATGTAAGCAGCTTCATTAACTTAGCAGCTATCCGCTAAAGCAATGATTATTTATTTGTCCTGAGCTGAACAATGTTGATTTCAGCCTCAGGGACCCCTACTTCCCGAGATACAGGCCCCATTATGGGGTGCTAGTATCCCTCTGCTTTGTTTAGAACCCACAATCACGTGACCCCAGGATTTTAACATAACGGGGCCTGCATCTCGGGATGTAGGGGTCCCCGGACTTGAAATCAATGCGGTTCAGCTCCGGAGACCCCCTGCTACATTACTGTAATGTTTAAAATTAAATAAACCCCCCACAATCGCCTGTAAGAGGCGTTTAATTAAAGTGACTGATTCAGCCTATCGCTTTCTTCGCGTCTTTTACATACAGGTAAGCCCCGGTAGGATTAACACAGCAGGGACCCCTGCTGTGTTAATCCGATGGGCCATTATGTCTGCAGCGGACCATCTCGGACCACCACGCGGCATCATGCAGGATTTACCCAAGTAAATGATCGGATAATGGCCGCTGCATCTATTGCTCATTAATAAGCCATTAGAGCGCGATACTGCACTGTTATCATTGTTTAGTGAAATGCAAAGCAGGCAATATCATGTTAAGGGGGCATTTATAGTACTATAAACAACTTATCACTGATTAGTGAATGAGCCGTGTAGCGCAGTTTCCCCCACCCTATGGGAGATGTGGCGGATACTGTGTGTTTGGTGTGTTACCTGTGGCTCACAGAAGGCCTGATCCTCCACTGCTGGGAGCCTGGTGTGTGCCTGATCCATCTGGTGACAGTGCCTCCTCCTGTGGGGGATCCTAACTATGTTGGATAATCACATCACAGGACCCAATGCAATAACACACACACTGAAATAGATAACAGTTTACTGCATGCATATGAAAACAGAAATAACAATATACCACATACACCAAATAGGCCACACAAGGCTGTAACTCCACAGTGCCCTCCAACACAGGGTCCACCCTTGTATAGGATATTTCCCCAAAGTACTGAGGTGCCCTGGGCACCCAACCACCCTGGTGTCCACAAGAGTCAACCCACCGAAAGTGTGTGTGACAGCGCTGCCCACAACCTGTGTTAAAGTTGGTGCACATGTACAATAGGTGTAGGTGTGGTACGTGCCAGGTACTCCAGCAGCAGGTATCGTGAACTGAAGTTAAAGGGGCCGTCCGGTCTCATGCCGTCATCATCAGCGATGAGTCCTCCTCCACGTGGGGTGGTGTCCAGATGGAGGGTCCCACTATGAAGAGAGTCTCTTATCTGTGTGGTGATCTGGTCCCAGAACACAGGATTGCCAGTTCGCTGCTGCATCCTGGCTGTGTCCCTCACACTTGGCACTACAAGGGCAGTATCCCTATCTATTGAAACATACAGGAAATCTACAAGCTCCTATTAAACCCCCAAAATAATCACAACATATATATAAGCATACAAGTGTCACAGAGGAGTGCTTATGAGCATGGCAATATATATTTAAAACCAGAGACAGAACATGAAACACAGACAGAGCTCAGTGCTCTGTCTGTGTTTCATGTTCTGTCTCTGGTTTTAAATCCCTATCTAATGAGCCTGTCCCTGCAGCAACCACAAACTTAGGGGCCTAGTCCACAAAAGTTGGGGCCTAGCTGGGGCCTATGGGGGTCTCTGGCCTGGTGCAGGGGCCACAGACACCCTGCACACATACCCTACCCTTTCCTTGTTCCAGCTCCGACTGGCGTGGTCCTCAGCGTGTGAAATGTAGCAATGTGAAAGTAGGAGAATCCAGGAGCCCTATTGGCTTACGTTCTGCAGGTGATCCACAGCCCCGGGGTCTGCTTGGAACTGTATTTCCCCTGCGGGGCTTATTGGTAATAGCCACTGCTATTTCTGCTCATTGCGCAAGTGTGCGTTGCTACTAATGGCCACCGCAACCTGACCCGGTCTGCGCATGCGCAATACGACTCCTGCGCCGGTCCCATCATGGCGGTCTCCGCTAGCCGGTTGCACAGAGGATCCTCCGGAGCACCAGAGCAATCCATGCACATTGCCCCCACATCTCTGCTCCAATCGGAGGTTCCCCACGCTGCACGGAGATAAGCATGGAACCAAGGGGGGGGGGGCATGGGGGATGCCCAGAGAGGAGGCCTGGTCACTGCCGCAATATGTCTAACCTTCCATAAATGTATGATCCACTTTTGTTAATGCCGCTATGATCTTCTGCTTGTGTTCTCCAATGCATATTTAAGCCATTGCCACATGGACACCATATTAGATATATAGCGAATGAAGAATCATGTAAAGAAGCACTTGATATCAATTTTCTTCCCAGACATTGGATGGAGAAATCGATTTTCTTTAATGATAGAATTGCAATGTCTACAATGTAAACAATGTACTGTAAACAAGGAAATAAATCATTTCTTCTCTGTCAAAAGAGTCTGCATATTAGTGGTGTTAAAGGAATCTGCCTTAGCCAAAGAATCACGTAAGTTTTTACCCCTTTTATAGGACAAAAAGGGAGGTGCTTTAAACAAATTTCTCAATGCTTGGTCTGAATTAAAGATCTTCCAATGTCTTGTAATACTTTTTTCATTATATCCTGAAGCTAATGTACATTTTGATACATAAGGCGCTCTTAATTTTTTCTTTTGTATGCTCATCTTTTTCTGATGTCTCTCTAGCCATATCCATATTCTCAACTTTATTGCTATTAATGGATAATAAATCATTTGAGCAACCTCTCACAGCAAATGTTTATATACAGGTAATCACATCAGTAAAATGGACACCAATGCATTTGTAGTGACCAATGGTGTCACGTGCAGTCAAAGTGTAAGAATGCCAATAGTGTGCTCACATCATCCCCCCGGAATGTACAGTACCGACACACTTTATTCGAGTGTGGTCGGTACCGCAAGCCGGGAAATCTCCCGGCTTGCTAGTGGCCGCCCCTCGGCGTGCCGCGCGTCATAGACGCGCGGTCACGCGTCTTCGGGAGCGTGCGCCCCCTGCATGCGCGTCCAGGGGCTCCCCGAGGGAGCCCTGGTGTCCCGCGATCGCGGGACAGCGGCAGGGGGTTCCGGGGGACCCAGCGGACCCGGCAGCGGTAGGGAGAGCGCCCCGATCGGAGGGCACTCTTCCGCTGCTTCGGCGCGCGCCCGTCACTCTCGGGCGCGCGCCAGGCTACTGCTGCGGCAGAGAACGGGCAAATGCTCGAATAAACTCTGCCGCAGCAGTATCAAGTGAACCGCAAACAAAGTGAATAACATAGCTTCTTATATGACGAAATCCTCAATGGAGCAAAAATATCCATGTGACTAAACAGCCTATTACAATACACATCTAATCAACAATATACAGTAGTATTAACAGCTTTATACAAATGGTCTATATTCAGTAGTTGTACAAGTCTCCCAGCTACAAAACTGGGGCAAGACATTGCAAAATAAAAAGGTACTAGGTGATACAATGTAATTTTTCCTTTGATGAATAAAGGGGCAGTTTTATGCTCTGCTTTTGCACCCGAATGACTTTGATACTGTACATAGCTTTGTAGAAATGGCAACATCAGTGCTCAGAAAATTACAGCAGTCTAGCTGTTGAAGTGCCTCTGCAGACACTAACAAACAGACAGCCAAGAGTTCAGTTCTAAATGGGGTCTGGATTTTATTTACAGTGTGGGTTTAAACGTCAATACAATGTAGCTCTAGGCCTTCACATCTTAAGCCATACCGTATCAAAATAAAGCAAACAAAAAGTCACAGAAATTAACAAAGTGACCAGCTAAGGCTGCGTCCATAGACATTTCTCCCGTGCGGAGGTGCCCGGAGGCTGAGGAAAGTGGGTGGTTTCCATGGCCATGGTACACGCGCCACTAGTTCACCCTCATTGGGCGAACCGCTCACGTGACCGCTCGAGAAATCAGTTTTAACTGATTTCTCGCGCATTGCACGCCCCCTACTGCTTCCGCGCGCACGCACCCGCATGCGCCTGCATGCACGCTACATGTTCACGAACACTGCCTTAAGGCAGTCTGTTCGCTCAGCGTACGTGCTGTCTGCCACAGTATGGACGCAGCCTAAGCTCCATTAGGAGATAAACTAACTTTGCTTCAGAGACTGATTTAAGGATTTTAACAATGCTTCCATCCTAAAGGACTGGCTCAGTCAGGACTATGGTTTACTTGTTTGTACAATAAGCCACTACACGAATGTATGGATGAAGCAGCTTTATACATTAACCTTTGGAAGGTGGCGGGTCCTTCTTAATCCAAGTGTTGGAAGTCATGACCATTACCCTAGAGCTCTGGAGTTTGACAGGGGAGCAATTATTTGCCATTCAGAGTATGAGAGGTGCATAAGGCCTTCCTTCAAATATAATGGCTCAAAAATCTGGGTAAGGATCCTGTCCTTAGTATTTTCTGATCCCATGTGCTCATCAAATAAATGGGCATGTGCCAACTCCATCACTGGCTTGGAATGACTTCTTCCAGCAACCCTCAAACTTTCTAAGTTCAGTGTGCACACCTTTTCAGGGTCACTTAACCCCTGAAGGTTTTCTGGCTCTCTTCATTCAGATTCAGTATGCCAATCAGATGGCGTGTGAAATATTTGCCGCCCAAATGTGACGTCACAGGCGATATTTAAGGCCATATTTAGCATGAGGCTCAAGAAGACGTCGTGTCAACATTGTGGATTAAACATGGGATTATTTTTTTTAACAGATAAAGATAAAGACAGAAGATAAAGAAAAGCAAGAAATAATCACAGATGAAGAAAGAAGAAGACGATGGAAGTTTAAAGAAAGAAGAATTTTGTTACCTTTCCTTGATCTTCACGGTGGATGGCGTTGGATTGTGTTTCGTGACGTCACGGTACGAGAGCTTGCTGATTCCCCAGGATTCGTAGGGCCAACGCTTCTAAAGGTAAGATAAATATTGAATGTACAGGTATGTACTTGGATTTTTCTTTTTTTATGTCTTTCATTGCCCATTGACTGCTAATGTATTCATCTGTGCCTGTTTACGAGTACAGATGAAAACAGTGGGAGCCAATGCATTTTTTGGCAAATGCATTTCTTCTATTGACTGTTTTATTTTCTATGTTTTTTTTATTGTTTAGATTAGAAACAATGCTCTTTCAATGGCGGTCACAGCCCTCCTTACTCTTTGATAACGTCCTTTGCAGCGTGTTTGGCGGGTTTTTTTCCGGCAAAAATCCCTGCAATTTTTGCTTTTATCGGGGCTTACTTAATCGCTGTTTGCTTTTTTGGCGATAAGGGGCTTATAGCTGCTTATAGCATGAGGCCCTTAATTGGGTAAGCAAGTCAGGGAAACACAGTGACAGTCACAGTTTTACCATCCACCTCATAATTTAGGGAGAAGTCCATGAAGTACTTTTAAGGGATACTACAGGCCCTACCATTTGAACTTGAACCAGGTTCACATTGCTCATAGAGTCTATATGTGTTTGTGTGTCTTTTTCATTCACCTTCCTATGTAAGTCATCAGCCATAACTCAAACCACACCCATGCATCTGATACCCATTTGTGTAACTTACTTATATACAGATGTAGTCAGCTTTATTTTACCTGATGATAATGCAAAATATTGTATTATAATGCACAATATCAGTTTTCATGGGATTCAATGACAGTGAAAGTTCCTACACAAATGAATCCAGGAGTATGGATAAAACGGAGCACATCTGCAAAAATCGAAGGGCTACAATACTGGAGCTAAGTAAAAATCGTTTAATGAATGAGTGACAACATGGCAAGTTGTAGTAAGCAATTCTAACGTGTTTCACGCATTTTTCAGCACTTCGTCAGAGGTTATTCACTATTCTCTCATTTTGAGCATTATACTCTTAAGAATAGTGGAAACTAGAAAATGCAAACCCTATTACAAGCACTCTGTGTTACGGATGATATGATTGTATATTTAAAAATAAATTTTAATGATATTAAAGTAAAAAAATATACATAACAAAGTGAATAAATAACTATGGTGACCAAACACATATAACAAGACAAACACTGTGTACATACAGTGGCGACAACTTTATTCTAACTCGGCTAGCTCCGCAAATTTCAGAATATCCCGGTGATGTGCGGTTTTGTATCGTTTTTGCCCGGAGTGTATTGCGTTATTTTTGCGCCCGTGATTTAAGCATTTTATTCCCGCTGTCTGCAATACTGCAATGCCATGTAAAAACTCATGGGGGCGTTTGCGAGCTGTTGTCTTTGAAGTCTAATACCTTTGCGGTTCAATACAGTCTGTGTGTGCTCGCGCAGTAATAGTAAAATTGCATATTTAATTTATTTTAAAGTACAGTACTGTACATGCTCAGACCCTGTTGGGGTGAAGAGAGGGGGTTCCTAACATCTGGGGGCACAATAAATTTTATTTCTAGGTGCTCTAGAACAGAAGTTCCCACGCCAATTGGCCGTGAACTTGACCGAGTCTCTAAGTAGTTCCCACGCCAATTGCGCGAATATAATTTAAAATAATCCGTTCTGTGGGTCTGAGCAGGTTGAAATTCGCCTGGTCCTCATGCGGAAGGACCCTTGCCATTGTGGCAAAATAGGTTAACACAAATACCCAGCAAGCTCAAACTCCCCCACCCACCACAAAGTGAATATATATTTGTGTCAACCCTCCTCCTTCACCCTTTTAACTTGGAAGGTCATTTCACTTGCTGCAGGAACAAGACCCATTATGGTTTTTTTCCCCTCTCACAGAGGTAAAAGGAAAGGTTTCACAGTGTAGTGTAGGACCTGCATTATTTTGGTTATACCTTGACGTTGGTATGCAGGCTTATGACGCCTTTGGCCAAAGGGTTAACTAAATAACCAATTATTATTATTGAAGTATTTTACTTTATATGTTTTGTCAATTGGATGCAGCATTGGGCACCCCCTGTCTCTTGTTATATACAATTGCCACGCTCAGTAGCTCTCTGGTTGACACAAATATATATTCACTTTGTGGTGGGTGGGGGAGTTTGAGCTTGCTGGGTATTTGTGTTAACCTATGTCTCTTTGGAGGCTGTGGCACCTCCCCCCAGAGCTCACTCCTCCTCCTTCACCCTTTTAACTTGGAAGGTCATTTCACTTGCTGCAGGAACAAGACCCATTATGGTTTTTTTCCCCTCTCACAGAGGTAAAAGGAAAGGTTTCACAGTGTAGTGTAGGACCTGCATTATTTTGGTTATACCTTGACGTTGGTATGCAGGCTTATGACGCCTTTGGCCAAAGGGTTAACTAAATAACCAATTATTATTATTGAAGTATTTTACTTTATATGTTTTGTCAATTGGATGCAGCATTGGGCACCCCCTGTCTCATTGTGGCAAAATATAAGCCTTCCAAGACCCCCGGAACCGGAGATACCAAAAGTCAGTTTAAAGCACATTACCAAAGTGGCTTTTTTTCTGCCATGCAAGTCAATGGCAGAAACCTGAACTTTAACATTACCCTGACTCCGTTCTGTTGCCACGAGAGGGTCGCAATTTGCCATGCAATCCTGCCGCAACTAGGACTACATGGTGACCGAATCTGAGCTCTCTAGGTTGAACAGAACCGGAGTTATGGGTTCCAGGTTTCTGCTCATTCTGACTTAGCCGTTTCAAAGCAGCGCGGGTTTTTCCGCCATTACGCTCAATGGTAAGACCCTCCTCGCCGGCGTGACCCTTTCTCGCCGCCATTACTGCTCGGACCCTGTTGGGGTCTATTGAGAGGGTTCCTAACATCTAGGGGCAAAATAATTTTATCTGTAGGTGCCTTAGAACAGAAGTTCCCACGCCAATTGACCTGGTTCCCACGCCAATTGCGCGCTCATTGCTCTTTTTTTACAATGTTGCCGAGCTTGCGGCTTTGCGGTCAGGCAGTAAAAAAAAACAGTGCAGCAATTCAACATGTTCTTTTATTGGTGGGGTCAGTACAAAAACATTTATTTACAAATACTGTACAATGTTGAAACATTTTAAGTGCATAGCAATTCTAACCATCAACACACAATAATACATACTGCAGCCTTTATTAAATTCTTCTGGCAGATTGAAATCGGAGAAACATGTACAAAACATTTGTAAAACATGGAGATACATGAAAAATGGACGTTTATACTGTATGAATATTAATTTGTCTATAGAAAATCTACTGTTTGTTTTTGGTGCAAGGGGCACAGGGAGTTAAAGTGACTTGCTTTTTATGTACTGTATTTGGGGGTTGTATTTGGGGGTTTATTCATCAAATTATTATGATGAACTGCCTTTTGAAATTACAGTGCTTTTAACTATTTCAGCCACACACCTCCAAAGTTTTTAATCCCTCCCTAGCCAAACGTCAATCGGCTGAGTCACCCTAGCCTACCAACCCCCTCTCTCCACTGGGTCATTAATCTTCTGCATATTGCCATTGTGTTCTTAATCCGCCCATAGCCGAGCTACAGTACAAAGACTAAGTACGCCTGCGTCTAATCACACCATCCCCCTCCCCCAACCCTTAGAGGCCTGTTTTGTTAATGGTAACGCTTTGGAAAATCCCCTCTCGAATTGGAAATGTAAATCTGATGTGCACAGCACTGTGAGAATTGAGAGTAAACTGATATTGCATCACGGAAAAAAAAATGCAAAGATAAAAATAATCATGAAAAATACATACTGCAGCCTTTATTAAATTCTTCTGGCAGATTGAAATCGGAGAAACATTTACAAAACATTCTTATACATTGGTGCACTGTAGGGGTGGTTGTAAATGATTATGATTCGCAGGAAACTGAATAAATATGTATTTTATTTTATCAGGAACCAAAAAATACAAATATAAAAATAATCAGGAATAATACATAATGCAGTCTTTATTAAGTTCTTTTGGCAGCTTGAAATTGGATAACCATTTGGAAAACATTTGTAAAACATGGGGAAACATGAGTAATGCACATTTATAAGAATATTATTTAATACTATATACAGTACTGTAATGTACTGTATAATATATATACTATATACTGTATAGTAATATTATTTTTTCCGTCTTTATCTTTTCCTCATTCTGTCTGCAGTACAGTAGTTCATTGAGAGAGGAGAGGTTTTGTGTACATCATTACTGCTGTTTATATACTGTACATTTGACTGTACAGTACAAGCAGATATGACTGGACGCAACACCCCCCCCCCCCCCAGGCCACCCTTTTTCCTGAAACGACAAGAAAACAAAAAATTAGTGCAGTTACTGTATTGTACTGTACAGTATGTGCGTACTGTACTGTATTATGGCAGAACTACTGTAGGTGGCTGGTGCAGCTTTCTCTGGAAAGAAAAAAATGGAGCAGTTAGTACGCAGTTACTGTAGTACTGTCAAACTAGTCTACTGTATACTGTAACTACTGTATACTCTGACTACTATTAAATTGTATGTACTGTACTGTAACCTGATGGCTGGTGCTGCTCTCTCTGTAAAGAATAAACTAACTACTGTAGTGTATACTCTTACTATCTGGAAAGAAAAATTCTGTGCCATACTTACCTGTATCATACTGTACTTACAATACTACAGCACAGTACTACTTTCCTGATGCTTGCCCATTACGCGCGATGACAATGGGCAACACAGTGGCAATATGGTCTATATATTTATTGCAGCGTTCCACGGTGAGTACATCATTCCAAAAACTCATTATGCCTTTCAACAACTCGTCCTTTTTGGAGGGTTTCTCCACTTTCCGGATATGGTCCTTCAGCTGATGCCAGACCATTTCGATCGGATTGAAGTCTGGCGATCTGTCATTGGAAAGAAGGGACAATTGGTTTAAGAGCTAAAAACAGTGGGGAACAAAAATGGGACACGGCCTACTGCACTTACTCCGCTGGCGTCTTCACTCAGCTGATGCCGCGCTCAAGGATATGCGCCGTTGACGCGGTGTGCTTGGGATCGTTGTCCTGTAGAAGCGGTGACCATTCGGGAACTCGCGTGTGATGTATTGCACTATCTCAGGGACAATGTTATCTTGGAACAAAACTTTATTCATGATTCCTATAGCAAGAAAAGAAAAGTGCTCAAAAAACTGCACAATATTACAGTACAGTGCATACATTAAGGCTACACTAGCAAAGTACAGTGCATAAGGCTACATTATATTTTATACATTTTACCTTCAAAGATGACAATGCATCCCGGTCCACGCCTAGAGATGGCACCCCACACATGCAGCTTCACAGGGTGTTTTGGCCGCGGCTTCAAAGATATGCGGCCTTTTTTGTGGAATGCAAAGCTTGTAAATCTCTCCAGTGACACAGTAGACTCATCAGTGAAGATGCAATCCTGGAAAGTCTCCCCACTGTCGATCCATGCCTGGGCCTGGACCACTCTTTTGATTTTGTTTGCATCCCGTATCATGGGGTACGCTCTGTAATGACAAGGAATAAAAATTTTAGCGGCACAGTGCTGTACACTTTTACCTCCTGTACTGTCCAGTACTAACCTCACATGTCCATATTTCCATCCAATGCTGCGTTTCACCTTCTTTATGCTGCTCTCGGATACAGTCAGATTGTGCTTTTCCTGCAGAGTGTTTTTAACCCTTAATGCACTCCTCTCATCATTCTCCTCACTTATTTTGTCCACCAGAAGAGTTGTCTCCCTACAATGTAAAGAAAATATATTGTTTTATTAAT
This sequence comes from Ascaphus truei, assembly GCF_040206685.1. Classification (NCBI taxonomy): domain Eukaryota; kingdom Metazoa; phylum Chordata; class Amphibia; order Anura; family Ascaphidae; genus Ascaphus; species Ascaphus truei. Next base: position 374,915,215 of record NC_134486.1, on the reverse strand, counting down.
ATGCAGCAATATAAAATGTATATAAATATAATGTTGTAATATTAAATAAATTGAAATATACAAAAAATATAGACTGCTGTACAATAAATATAAATATACAAAATAAATATACTGTTGTAATATAAATATAAATATACATCCTATATATACCGTTGTAAGATAAATTGAAATATACAAAAATGTATACTGCTGTACTACACTACCGACACACTTTATTAAAGTGTGGCCGGTACCGCAAGCCGGCCCTCGGCGTGCCGCGCGTCATAGACGCGCGGTCACGCATCTTCGGGAGCGTGCGCCCCCTGCACGCGCGTCCAGGGGCTCCCCGAGCGAGCCCTGGTGTCCCGCGATCGCGGGACAGCGGCAGGGGGTTCCGGGGGACCCGGCGGACCCGGCAGCGGTAGGGAGAGCGCCCCGTCACTCTCGGGCGCTCTTCCGCTGCTTCGGCGCGCGCCCGTCACTCTCGGGCGCGCGCCAGGCTACTGCTGCGGCCAAGAACGGGCAAATGCTCGAATAAACTTGGCCGCAGCAGTATAAATATAAATAGACAAAATATATATACTGTTGTACTACAAATATAAAAATACACAATAAATATACTGTTGTAATATAAATATAAATATACATCCTATATATACCGTTGTAAGATAAATTGAAATATACAAAAAGTGTATACTGCTGTACTATAAATATAAATAGACAAAATATATATACTGTTGTACTATAAATATAAATATACACTATAAATATACTGTTGTAATATAAATATAAATATACATCCTATATATACCGTTGTAAGATAAATTGAAATATACAAAAAATGTATACTGCTGTACTATAAATATAAATAGACAAACTATGTTGTAATATAAATCAACAGAAATAACAACAGTATTACAGTAGATACAGAACTGTACTGTAGATGTACTGTACTGTATGAACAGTACAGTACGTACAGTACAGTACAGTTTTCTATATTTTTTTTTGTTAAGTTTTATAAATATACTTACGCGTTAGTTACCATTGGTGCATTTTTCCGGTCTCTGTTTTTTCCGTATGCATGATAGCTCACGGTGTTTAATGGAACAACGAGGCCAGAAGTAGCTAACCAGCATTGGATAGCAGCAATTCGGTGTCCGCTCGTGTACATCTCCTTAATTCGCATGCTGAGATCCATTGAAATCTTTTTTACAGGCATTGCTGCGAGTAGAAAGAAATACAAACCCAAGAATGTATATTCAATGTTTAGTCGATGTGTATTCTATGTGCAGTCAATACACAAAATGGATGGTGTAATTATACGGTAATGACTCACATTAGAGTATGCCCACTTTCAACACCTGTACCTGGTCACCATGCATAAAAGGTCACACACTTTGCATACTGTAGGCCACCTCTCCATGATCTTTATCTGAACTTGCCCTTGTCCAGATACTGCATTGTGCCACCTGCTTCCATGGAGCATCCCCGGTTCTATGGACGCAAGAACCCACTCACCTCTGCCGTGCCTGTCATGCTGAAAAAGCGAAAGGCGGTTGCCGTTTCCACACCAAGGGCAAAGCGACAGGCTAAGGCCAATAAAGAAAACCTTCTGCTGACCCCAAAGGTTAAGTGTTTTCTTAGACGCAAGCCTCATTATGTGAAGAAGATATATGGCGATTGGCAGCCAACCCATCGAATCCGCAGACCACTTCCTCCCATATGCTTCTATATTGATTAAAATATTTATTATTTTCAATTTTGTGACCTTGGGCGGTTACCCAATTTTGGAAATAGGCTATTTTGTGGCCTTCTATGTAGTGATATTGCACTTACTTTGTCACCTGCCTTTTGAGTGCAACTATAGGGGGCTTTATATAATCCTGGCTGATTATTTGTGTGTTCTCTACTGTTTTTTTTACTGCCTGACCGCAAAGCCGCAAGCTCGGCAACATTGTAAAAAAAGAGCAATGAGCGCGCAATTGGCGTGGGAACTAGGTCAATTGGCATGGGAACTTCTGTTCTACGGCACCTACAGATAAAATTCATTTTGCCCCTAGATGTTAGGAACCCTCTCACTTGACCCCAACAGGGTCCGAGCAGTAATGGTGGCGAGAAAGGGTCAAGCCGGCGAGGAGGGTCCTACCATTGAGCGTAATGGCGTAGAAACCCACGCTGCTTTGAAACGGCTAAGTCAGAATGAGCAGAAACCTGGAACCCATAACTCCGGTTCTGTTCAAACTAGAGGGCTCAGATTTGGTCACCATGTAGTCCTAGTTGCGGCAGGATTGCATGGCAAATTGCGACCATCTCGTGGCAACAGAACGGAGTCAGGGTAATGTAAAAATTCAGGTTTCTGCCATTGACTTGCATGGCAGAAAAAAAGCCACTTTGGTAATGTGCTTTAAACTGTCTTTTGGTTTCTCCGGTTCCGGGGGTCTTGGAAGGCTGATATTTTGCCACAATGGCAAGGGTCCTTCCGCATGAGGACCAGGCGAAATTCAACCCGCTCAGACCCACAGAACGGATTATTTTAAATTATATTCGCGCAATTGGCGTGGGAACTACTGAGGGCCTCGGTCAAGTTCACGGCCAATTGGCGTGGGAACTTCTGTTCTAGGACACCTAGAGATAAAATTCATTTTGCCCATAGATGTTAGGCACTGTATACCACTGTACAGTATACTGCAGAAGACACATAATGAAACGATACTGAACATGTAGAATAAATGCATAGATTTATTTATTCGGGTTTATTACACAGTATACTGTACGGCCGGAAAACATCAGCATACAGTACAATATTATCCATCGAAATCCACCCATTAGCCGTTTTCTTTTCTGAGGAAAAACAAAAAGAAAAGTTTTAATGTACAGTTATGGTCAGCCCCTAAAGAAGTACCCAGCCAGTCCCACCAAAATAATACGGCAACTCACCATAGAATTTCCCATTCAGCTGGCGCCCGCGCCGGTCCACTGCCAGTCCAGCTTTCTTGATCATCCACGTCGATAGTTTGCAGCGGGACTAGTCCACCTGTAGTCAGCTGGTGAGGCTGGAAATTGCTTAGGTACATGCAAGCTTCATCAAAACTGCACGCGAAATCCAGCTCAGGGTTGTCATTGACAGTGGGACCGTCATTGGAAGCCGGTGCTGATGCTGGTGCTGGTGCATTGCTTGGCAGCGACTGTCGCTTCTTAGTTGGTTTTAACACGACCCTTCGCCTTTTGCCGCCTCTATGATCATAGATACGGGAAAAATCCGGTGATACACACCAATACCCTCCAACAAATTGGGGCTCAATACGGTGAAAACAGTGATCACTACATAACCTTTTCCTTACTGCACGCTTCCACGTATGAGGAGTTGGCGAAAATTTCTAAAAGTCATAGTTTTCGATAAAATACTGATAAATTTGAGCAACTGTTGCCATCTTATCATCTGTTGCATTAATCGCGGCACATATCAAATACGCGTAACTTCTGTCGAGTTTTTGGAAAGCGGGCTGCACTTGAACACTCATGGCGGGTGGGTCTCTGGAGAATACTGTAACTGAAACTGGTCTTTGTCTTTCTTTAATATGTATGAAAAGCCTAAATTGATACATTTTTGCAACCTCTTCCTTCAGTCTCAAGGCCAAGGCCAAGTTACAATAGCACACTGTGGTACAGTATCTTTTTAAAACGAAACACCTGCAAGCCGACACATTACTGATTCGGCGCATTACAATTCATGAATATCTGCCATCTGGCGGACACGCGAAGCATTGCAGCCTATTAAAATCCGAACCATTATCAATAAACGCATCAGCCGGGAATGACCCGTGGCTGGGAACGCAAAATGAACGCGGCATGCTCCAGGTGAACAGCGAGGCATTCCAGGAACAAGCCAGGTAAAAGCCGGTGATTTGTTAGAATAAAAGCTGCCGCAGCAGTAAATATCAAAAACTGAAACCCAAGGTGTAACTAAATATCGAGTACAAATGCTTTTACTGATAAGTAGGACTCTAATAGGTCACAATAAATTATTACTAGCCCTTGGATACAGCACTAATAGTGTGAATAAAAAGAAACCTGTATATCGTGAACAGGTCAGTACAGACTGAAGATATATATATATATATAATTAAAAGACAAATACTTGTTCCTCCAGAAAATCTGTGATAACTAAATGTAATAGCTACTCTACAAAGGCACACCAAATAGTGTATAATGCCTAGAGGCACGGATCAGAGTCTGTATCAATATATGGCCCCTTGTAACAGCTGAAGTAGCGAGATGCTGCTTGAAAAGTATACACATAGAACGACTAAAGGGAGCCCACAAAATGTGTTTAGGTAGCTCAGAGGCACGGATCGAATCCGTATCAAGTTATAGCCTCCTAAATGAACATATATAGTCGTTAGCAAGCAGGTAAGTAGCTATCACACATAATATAAATGTAATCAGGAACAAGGGTATCGCAAGCAGGTAGGGTAACTTATGTAGGTAGCCAAGAGTGTGTAAAACAGCAAGCATATTAGCTGCATGTAATGCCAAATACAAAGGTCAAACTAAACTCTGCAATATGTCTAAAATAGACAGCCTAACATGTTGCTGCTAACACCCTCATAGAATAGTGTTAGGCACATCCCTTAACACAATGCGTGGATAGTGCAGCATCAGTATTTTTAAAATGAAGGCTTGTAGCAAGTTTAGAGTTTCAGACCTGCATCTCGGCGACTTTTGAGTCCTACCAGTACTCCGATGTATTCAGCCCCTTGCTGCTGCGTACCAACGTCATGACGTCAGTCTAGTCCTGCCTCCCTCATGACGTACGTTTCGCAGAGGCGCTTTGTCAAAGGTGTTTTTTTTTTTACTCTTAAGAATAGCCAACTCCTTTTCCTCTCAAGCATGTTGATATTTTTCATCAGTAAATAGACTGTTATTTTGTGTTCAAAACTTAGAAGCACTGATCATTGAAACTTAGTTTCTTTTTTTGTCTAGTTAAAGTTCCTACACATGTTCTAGTACTGTTTCATGGTTAGTAATGTGTTAGAAACAATTCAAACTAAATAAGGGATAACTCAAAATATCACAAAATATCTCGCCATAACACACAAGTGGGAGTAATAACTCTAAATGTCTACATCTGTAGGTTCATGGGAATTTGGATACTGTTCAGTAATATGTCCCAGTGCATCACAAGTAAATCAGCTGATTTGTCCTTTGTCATTCACACCACTCTTCCTTCCAGTTAAATTAGAATATGGAATTTGGCAGATTTTAACTGCCAGTATTTTAGTCTGATCTGTAAGGGCTCAGATTTTTGTGTGTGCTTCCCACAGCAGAGACTTTACTGCCTCTTTTTACAGCTCTATAAAAGCAAAGTAACATTCCGCCATGAAGGCCATTTAATCAAACGTGATCAAAGATGACTGTCCAACTCATCCTAGTAAAGCTAGGGGTAGGCCCTACAGAAACTGATCCAGTACAAGTATTTCAATCCCCTGTACAGAACTGTTATCTTAGGGATTCAGACCCTTTCTAGCCACATAGATGAGGTCAAACAGCTGGGACCACAGAGCGATTTCCTCTCAAAATATCAAGGCATGGAACTTGTTAGCATGCAACACAATGGTCACTCAAGTCCTGGCAAGTATCAATGCCTTGAGCATAAGATGTTAGTTCAGGCTCTAGGTCACAAAAGGCATTTTATGTATCGCCAGACATGGAGTAGCGGAAGTTCCAGCCCAGTGACTCTGATGTGATGACTTACATTGTGCATTCAAAAGTGAGGAGAAGGGTTTCCATGTCATCATCTGCAGTCTCTCTGGAGGTAATGACTAGATCTCACTTGTAGAACTGCAGCTGTACAGCAGTTTGATCGGCTTGTGATTCTGAGCTAAACTTTCTTAGCACGCCATGTGACATGGTCAGTGTTTGAGTTATCTGGTTTACCAAAAACTGATTAGTGCTTTGTTTGTCTCCTGTTGTATGCAGTTGCTCTCTATCTGCACCTCTGTCTGGCTTTGTTGAGTTGTTGGTACTTGCGCCGGGGCTCTCATCAACACCTTTATGTATATATGCCGATCCCCCCTTTTGCTCACCAGCAACACATGCAATATTCCTCCACTGCCATCTCTTGTAGAGTTGGCACACTTGGTGCCTGGGGTATTACAACTGTCTTGGTGTGGCAGTGCCTGTGCAGACCCCAACAAATAGGCAACAGCCGGGACATCAATTCAAAATGTGGTCTAGATTTTATTTACAGTGCTGGAGTTTAAACATCAACAAAATGTAGCTCTGGGCCTTCACACAGCTTTTCCCAAATAAAAATAAACCAAACAAAAAACACAGAAATAAACAAAGTGTCTAGCTCAAGTAGGAGACAAACTGCTTCAGCTGTGATATACTCTTTTTTGCTCAACTCCTTACAAGCTTCCAGGAAAGCAGCAGTTTCTCCTTAATAAGCAAAATAAAAAAGTATGTGCTACTGTATAACCCCTTCTTCCAGTATGCCTGTGTAAATAACTGTACATAATACCGCGCTCCTCCCTGTTGAAGATTGCTGCTGGTAAAAAGATAGGCCCTACATATAGAAAAACAAAAATAATGTTTCCTGTGCTCTTGCCAATTAGGCTAAAATAAAATAATAATCTCATGAATAAGGGTTATTTAGTTAATCTCTTTGGCCAAATCGTTATAAGCCTGCAGCCAACGTCAAGGCATAACCCAATGTGCAGGTACCTACAATGAATGGGGAATTTTAATTTTGCTAAATGTTCTGTGTGCAAGTATATGCATTCAAAACGTAAGACTTTCTCCTCTAAAAAAACTAAAGAAGTCTTCAATATAGAAGACTTTATAGCGTGTGACTCAGATTATATAGTCTATTTACTTGAATGTGCCTGTGGACTATATTACGTAGGTAGAACAAAACGTAAATTGAAAATACGAATACAGGAACATATACTTTTACTTCCTGGTAAAATATTTTATAAATAAATAAATAAAATACATATACGTAATATTAAAAATGGCTTTGAAAAACATAGCGTTTCATGACACTTTTTGACGCATCACCAGAAAGACCCCTCCTCTCTGACCTTTTTGGGTATTAAACATGTACCAAATAATAGGAGAGGGGGGGATAGATTAAAAGCTTTATCTACCCAGGAATCTTTCTGGATCCATAAATTGGATTGTATGGCCCCTAAAAGGCTAAATGAAGATTTGGATGTTTGGGCTTTTTATTAGGGGTTTAAGGATAGAATTTAACAATATCTGTATCTCTTGGGTTAATATTGAATGTATCATATCCATTTACTCAATTGAACAGGCAGTCTACCTCTCGATACAACTTTGGAGATTTTACTCCATTTTATGTGATTTATTAATGTTTTTATCATGACTGCCATAAGCAGTATATTATATCCTCAAGTGGAAATGTTGTTTCAATTATGTTATTTATGTTTTCTCTTTCTTTGCAGGAAATTACTTATTTGACAATTAAAGATGTGTGTTTTTAATTATATATTATGTATTTTGTCCCGATTCAGTGTCACGCCCCCATACATCTGATTGGGTCCTGGTCTCAATTGGATGACCAATAACGGACGCTGTATGTGTATTTAGTGCTCGGGCTTCGTGACATTGAATTTATCCCTGAAGAAGAAGCACTTATAGCCTTGAAACGCGTTGGATTAATATTTGTCGAGTTTATGTGGACGCTGACCACAGATCGCCGTCGCCGTGAGGGGCACAGATGACATCCGAATGACAACAGGAGACAATCCATTGGTGCTACACCTCCAAGACTACCAACCCTGATGTTTGCAGTCGTAATAATACATGTAAATGCGATAACTGTTTTTATCTGATGTACGCAGAATACTCACCTTTTTATTACTAATACATTGATTTTGATATACTTCACCATTTGCGTTTTGCGCTTTTTCTTGTTTTTTTAACCTACAATGAATATATGTAATTATTGTCCTATGGACTGGTGAAAAATGTGAGAAAGCACTGAAGGGGTTAAATAAAGCATATGCTTTTGTGAGCAGTGTAATTAAAAGCTGGCTAAAGCCAGTATCATATCATCACCAGGAATCGTTTTTTCTTCATGCCTGTATAAATGCTTGAATCTTTCTCTATGTAATTATCAACTTCCAGCTCAAATAGTTCACAAACCACAACCCACTGCAATTACCTGTCAGGTGTGTCTAACTCCAAAGGAGTGTAGTCAAACTCCCGTAGGGCCAGATGCACCAAACTCTGTGACGTTAATCTTAAGGCCTATCCACTAAAGAGAATGACCAAATGTTAGCCTAGAGTTAATCACTCTACGATACATTTATTCAAACTTTAGGGTTACTCATATGCAAATACTATGTGAATGATCTGTTATTCTAAATTTGCAGGTGCATAAAAGTCAGTTAATGTTAGCATGGGGAAATAAATGTTAAAATAAATAGGATTTTGATTCCACCAACACAACCAGGGTGGTATCTAGGGTGCACTGGGTAAATAGTGATTAATAACAACACCAAAAGAAAAGTGTTTCTCTCCACAAACGGAGGGAAACTGGAATACCCAGATGTGTGCACTCTCTGAATACCTTAAACAGGAGAATGAGTTGTACAAAAATGTAAACTGGGAGCATGACTAGAACAGAGAAATCACCTATGTGTATTACTGATACGGTAGTAAATATAATGGTATCCCTGAAATTAACAGTAATCTGGAATAAGATAAATCCTAAACTTAATTTTAACAAACACAAAGGGGCCTATGTACTAAGCGCCGATAAGCCACTTATCGAGGCCTTTTCCCCAAAAAAGCCTACTTCTTTTCAGTAAGTCCAATAAGTTGCTAATGAAAAACCTTTTCTGCAATTTTTTTCCAGAGAAAAAAAAATCGCCAAACGAGCGTCAAGAAGCCACTTATCGGCAGGTTTTCAAACTCGTGCAATTCTAGTAGCCCTGATTAGTTTATTGAGGCTAATTGTGGCTCTAGAATAGATATTTCCTCTAAAAATCCTCCAGGAAATTCCCTCCAGGAAAAGTTGGCAGAAAGGGGGTGAGAACCTACCGAGAAGCAGGCATTTTTCCTACCTCGCGGTTTGTGACTTGTGGTAATGATTTCTGATTCTTTCTGAATACCGTGATAACACAAATATCAGACCATGAGGTAGGACATGCCACATCTTTCGAGATGGCAGCAATATTATCGAAGCTACTAGAATAGGCCCATAAAACTGCATTTGTAATCTAGCTCCTACAGTGTCCCTGTGGTAAAGAATTTATTGGGATAACCACTAGGATGTTATGCACAAGAATTCTTGAACATCTGTGTAACATCACCATAGGTTGGGAGTAACATAGTATACCACTTCACGTTAAAGAAAAGCACAATTCTGACCTTGTGCAAAAACAGAAAGTTAATCCCTGTGCTTCTCTCATTGGGATAGCAATAAATGGAGAAAAAAATATACATATTGTGGCAGGACAGCCTGTGGCCGAGGTCAGATAGTCTGCACCTGTAGTTTCAGGTTAAAGCAAATGTTGAGTGGTTTTATTTCTCCACAGCATAACTAAACATCTGGGCACACTGTCCCTTTAAGGCAACACACAAGCAAAATAACATCTACTCCACATTGGGAGAACTTACTAACAATCCAAGCCCTATCAGTCAGGCTGGCTATGTCCAGTTACCAACCCTTTAACATACACCACAATTGTCAGGAAACAATATTTACAGTACTTACTGTGGTTTAGAGAGAGAGAGTTGTGAATCCATCTGCATAGCAGCTTGTCTAGGATAGCTCTGTAGAATGAGACAGCCACCTGCTTACAAGCATTGGCTTCCTTATATCTCATGCTGGTTGTCAGGTGTGTCTGCTTACTTCCTGATTACCCAACATGCCTCATGGGTTAACCCTCTGAGTGCTGGATGAAGGACTCAGACGTATGTTTCCCAGGCATAACTACACTGGCGACACACTTTATTCGAGCTCGGCTAGTCCCACGAATTCGGGTATACCCGGGTGTATTGAGGTTTGTGACTGTTTTCTGCCCGAGTGCATTGAGGTATTTTCCAGGCAGGGATTGAAGCATTTTATTCCCGCTGGCTGCAATACTGCACAGTATATATATATATACTGCATTACAATTCATGAATTTATGCCATCTGGTAGACACGCGAAGCATTGCAGCCTATTAAATCCTAATCATTATCATTTAACAGATCAGCCGCCCGTCAGCCAGGCATGAACCCAGGCTGGGAAGGCAAACACAACGGGGCTTGTCAGAGGTGAGGAGCGGCGCATTCCAGGTATCTGCCAGGTACATACTGGGTATTTGCTCGAATAAAGTGTGTCGGTGCAGTATTAGTAGCTGACTTCACCCTCTAACACATAGTGTAAGCTAAATCTATAAGACAATGGAGACTTTTAGTTACATCCTTTGATCAAATAATGCCAAGCCTGCTAACCAACTCAAGGTAAGTCTCAATAGCAGGTCCCAATGCTAAATGCATACAGATTTTCTGTGAAATATACCCTGAAGGGGATAATATACTCATCATAAGCTATGTAACTTAGTGCAGTTAAAAACTGGTATATACAGTTAGGTCCGGAAATAATTGGACACTGACACCATTTTCATCATTTTGGCTCTGTACGCCACCACAATGGATTTGAAATGAAACAACCGAGATGCAATAGAAGTGCAGACTTTCAGCTTTAATTCAAGGGGTTGAACAAAAATATTGTATGAAACGTTTAGGAATTGAAACCATTTTTATACACAGTCCCCTTATTTCAGGGGCTCAAATGTAATTGGACAAATTAACACAATCATAAATAAAATGTATATTTTTAATACTTTGTCGAGAATCCTTTGCAGGCAATGACTGCTTGAAGTCTGGAATGCATGGACATCACCAAACGCTGGGTTTGCTCTTTCGTGATGTTTTGCCAGGCCTTTACTGTAGTTGTCTTCAGTTGTTCTTTGTTCGTGGGTCTTTCTGCCTTAAGTTTTGTCTTCAGCAAGTGAAAAGCATGCTCGATCGGGTTGAGATCAGGTGATTGACTCGGCCATTGCAGAATATTCCACTTCTTTGCCTTAAAAAAACTCCTGGGTTGCTATCGCAGTATGTTTTGGGTCATTGTCCATCTGTAAAGTGAAGCACCGTCCATTCAACTTTGCAGAATTTGGCTGAATCTGAGCAGACAATATATATCCCTATACACTTCAGAATTCATCCGGCTGCTTCTGTCTTCTGTCACATCATCAATAAACACTAGTGACCCAGTGCCATTGTAAGACATGCATGCCCATGCCATCACACTGCCTCCACTGTGTTTTACAGATGATGTGGTATGCTTTGGATCATGAGCCGTTTCAAGCCTTCTCCATACTTTTTTCTTCCCATCATTCTGGTACAGGTTGATCTTAGTTTCATCTGTCCAAAGAATGCTGTTCCAGAACTGGGCTGGCTTTTTCAGATATTGTTTGGCAAAGTCTAATCTGGCCTTTCTATTCTTGAGGCTTATGAATGGTTTGCACCTTGTGGTGAACCCTCGGTATTTGCTCTCGTGAAGTTTTCTCTTTATGGTGGACTTGGATAATGATATGCCTACCTCCTGGAGAGTGTTCTTCACTTGGCTGGATGTTGTGCAATGGTTTTTCTTTACCATGGAAAGGATCCTACGATCATCCACCACTGTTGTCTTCCATGGTCATCCAGGCCTTTTTGTGTTGCAGAGCTCACCAGTGCGTTATTTTTTTCTCAGAATTTACCAAACTATTGATTTGGCCACTCCTAATGTTCCTGCTATCGCTTTGTTGGATTTTCTTTTTTTTTTTTTGCAGCCTAAGGATGCCCTGTTTCATTTGTATTGAGAGCTCCTTTGACCGCATATTCTGAATTCACTGCAACAGCTTTCAAATGTGAATGCCACACCTGGAATCAACTTCAGACCTTTAACCTGCTTAATTGATGATGAAATAACAAAGGAATAGCCCACACCTGTCCATGAAACAGCTTTTGAGTCAATTGTCCAATTACTTTTGTTCCCTTGAAAAATAGGTGGCTACATATTAAAAAGATGTAATTCCTAAACACTTCATCCAATTTGGATGTGAATAACCTCAAATTAAAGCTGATAGACTGCACTTTAAGCCCATATTCATTATTTACAGAGGCGGCACATTTTATGTGAGTGCGGCTAGCTCCACAAGCCTGGGAATGCCCCGGCATGCTAGCCGCACTCCCTCGGCGTGCCGCGCGTCATTGACGCGCGGTCACGCGTCATCGGGTGCCTGCGCCCCCTGAACGCGCGTCCAGGGCTCCCCGAGGGAGCCCTGGTGTCCCGCGATGTGGGGGACGGCGGCAGGGGGTTCCGGGGGACCCGGCGGACCCAACGAGCGGAGGGAGAAAGCCCCGATCGGAGGGCGCTCCTCCGCGGCTTCGGCGCGCGCCAGGCAAATCCCGGCACGCGCCTGGTTACTGCTGCGGCCGAGACCGGGCAAATGCTCAAATAAACTCGGCCGCAGCAGTAACTGTAACTTGAATTTATTTTGGTACACAGTCGAAATAACAAAACTTGTATCAGTGTCCAATTATTTCCGGACCTAACTGTACCTCTGCCTCTGCTAAGGAGGTGGGGAAGAGCTTGGATGGCTGCGGGTGCCCTAGGCCCATAGTGACTGTCCAGGGACATCTCCGGTGATATCTGAGAGAAGAGACTGTGATCCAGCAGGTGACTGCTGAGTACCTGTATTACTGCATTAAGAATAGTAATAAACCTGTTCCTGTTTTGCAATATACCTCCTGCCTGGTGTGTGATCTACAGTAATTGGGGGGGAGAGTTACAGTTCTACCATGGGAGATCGCCCCCATATCCCTGGAGCCTACGGCAGATGGAGGCACTGCACTGCTAAGTATTATGTGGGGTATGGACCCCAGAAGCCTGTTCCTGTGTCCCAAAGTCACCGCGGACGATTCATCCCTCCTGTTACCAGCAGGTATGAACCACAAACACCCAGTAATGGCCCTGATATGTGATTTTAAAACACTGTTACACATACAAATTTGAAAAGTATGTGAACCACTTAGGATTTTCACATACAGTATCTCATATATTTCAAAACTTGGATGTTATTAGATCTTAATCTAAGTCCTAATTATAGATGAAGATAACCCAATTTCAATTCAGCTTTAGCTCCTGAACGGACGACCTGATATTTTCCTTTAGAATCTCCTGATACATTGCAGAATTCATGGTCGTGTCAATGATAGCAAGCCATCCAGATCCTGAAGTAGCAAGGCAGTCCCAAACTATCCTACCCCGGTCACTGGTGAAACTGTTCCGGTATCGGGAGCAGAGGGTGTTTGTTTGGTGCGGTGGTTTTCAACCACGCTAGAGTTGATTGTAGACCTATTATTGGTATACTTTGTGATTAGTGCGGTACATGATATGCACCACAGGGACCTCGCTGGGTTACATTACCATATTGTGGTTTTCATATTATCCACCATTGTTACACCCGTTCATGCATGTAGTAAGATGGTTACTGAAGGGGATTTACAATGTGGGGGACGTTTATACTTATAGTATTGTCCTATACATTTGACACACTATATTATTGAGATTGACAGTTGCTATCCCCTACATATGTTCCCTTGTACCACGATACCTACTACCTACCTTACCCCCCATTCTGGGTACAGTTCAGATCAGAAGGGTTTATATGAATACTGGAATATATACCAAACTCCCTTCTGGTATCACCCCACACCTTGTGTTTTAATATATTTTTAATATTGAGTATGCGTCGTTGTGTTACACTATTGATATAACAATAAAACTTTATTATTTTGCCCATAAGGCTTTTATTGACAACCGCTCACCCTCCCATTTGGGTGCGGGTGCTTTCTGTATCCCTTACAGTTTCTGTGACTATAGATCAGGGAGCATTGTACCCCTACCATTAATTCATTATAGCCTGGTTGTGCACTGATAGAAGGGATCTGTGGAAGACTCTGTGTCTTCTCATTTACTTGCTTAGCAGTACTCTCCCTCTTGCACCGGCTATCCTCCATCAGCAAATATCTGGCGAGCGTTCTGTCATTAAGTTATTTGTGTCAATGATAGCAAGCCATCCAGATCCTCGAGTAGCAAGGCAGTCCCAAACTATCCTACCCCTACCACCATGCTTCACGGTTGAGATGAAGTTCTTATGTTTGAACGCAGTTTTGGTTTTCAACAAACATAACATTTCTTATCGAGTCCAAAAAGTTCTACCTTTGACTCATCTGTCCAGAGAACATTGTTCCAGAAGTCTTCTGGATCATCTATGTGCTCTTAGGCAAAATTCAGACTTTCAGCAATGCTCTTTTTAAAGAGTAGTGGTTTCCTCCTGGCTCTCCTTCCATGAACTCCGTCCTTGTTCAGTCTTTTTCTGATAGTTGAGTCGTGAACATCACATTAGCCAAGGCTAGGGTGGCCTGCAGATCCTTGGATGTTACTCTGGTGTTCTTTCTGACATCCTGGATGATTTGCCGGTTTGTTCTTTGAGAGATTTTGGTAGGATGACCACTCCTGGGTAGAGTGACTGTGGTCTTAAACTTTCTCCATTTGTCTGACAGTGGATTGGTGCAGCCCCAGATCCTTTGAAATTGTTTTGTAACCCTTTCAAGACGGATGAGCATCAATAACTGCTTTACTGAGGTCCTCAAAGATTTATTTTGATTGTTGCATACCGTGTTTCCAAACACCTGTATGATGAAGACCAAACTCACAACATTTCTGATCTTTAAACAGGGTGGGCCTCCAAAACTCGCACCTGAAGATCTACCTAATTATTTAAATACCCAATTGTAATTATCCCCTTTAATTTAGTTGATAAAACAAGGGGTTCTCTTACTTTTTCACATACATTGACTCTTAATTACTCATTGTTTGTCTAATTCATACATCATTTTTTTTCCCCAAAAGACATGAAATTGATTAATATAACCCCTATTGAATATTTAAGAAAATACTGGTTTTAATTCAAGAAAGTTATCATGGAAAAACTATGAAATTTCTCTAATTATCATTGGAGTTCACAAACTTTTTCTCGCCACTGTATATCTATACTGGTACTGTATGTTTATAGGTCTAGCTGCACTATTTAAAAAATGTTATTACAAAATGTAATATTTAAATATGTTAATTGGGAACTGTTATTATTTCATGATATTTTAACAGTTGTGAGGTTTAACACAACCAGTGAACATGCCACTGTTACTTTATTGGTGTATCTAATACATTTTATATCTGTTATAGATTCTCAAAAACACTATTTGTAACTTTTTATATTGATGCCAGCATTGTGTAAAGCTTTAATGTTGCTACAGTACTCTTTAAATACGGTTGCGTTATGGCGCGTGATTACTTCACCGACTACATGACGGCAAGCAAACAGATAGGATTTAGAGATGGACTCTTGATAATTTCACTATTGATCAACTGAGGAAAACGCAAAACGGTGAAATGCGTAGAGCTAGTTGCGTCCTCGTTGATGAGCCGCTGAAGGGAATTTTATTCCCCCGAATGCAACCGGAGAATGAGACTGTGGATCCAAAGTTGGTGGAGCGGGAGCATTGTTCATATATGTGCTGCTGGAGCCTGCAAACTCAGAATGTTATACTGTACTACTGTATGTTGGTATATCATCTCTTGCATGCTTAAATACCTTGGATGAATATCCTGATCCCCACATACCTTCATATAAACAACTACCATGTATTTGTCATCATAACTCTGTGCCAAGGACATAGTTTAAAAAGAGAGGTAACTCTCAATGTATCACTGTACTTGCTTCTAAAGCATTGTATTAATAAATACATCAAATATGCTGAAAAGGGCTGCAAATTCGTGGGTGCACCTGGCACTGGACACTGGTTCCTTCGAAAATTGTGAGTAGCTGTGTTGCATTATTTTGTATTACTTTTTCTTTTATATATCACTTGAGTTCTGTTCAAAGTTTGTGTTTTCTGTCCCTGTGGAAAGGTTTTTTTTGGAGCAGTACCTCATACCTTACGGGTTGTATCTATTCATTCACTTTTCCCTTATACAATATGTGTTTAAATATTTATTTATACAGTTGTAGCCATGTTGTTAAAATGGCCTACAGTTTTCTCTCATGCTGGCAGTAAGCCTGGTAAGTTACAGGGTTGCCAGCATCAATCATGGAGGTTTGCCCTCACACCCTGGTGAGGTGTCATATGTATCCAAGGGGGGTGGTAACATGCTCTGAGTCCACCGTTAGTGACATCAGAGATGTGCCAGGTTCCTGAGGTATATAAGGCACAGCACTGTCCAAATTTAGTGTGTTCTACAAGGTTGAGCAGAGCAGAAGGCCAGAGTTTACTAGTGAAGCAACTAGTGACACTGCTCTAATTGAGGGCCCAGCAACAGTCGGCTGGCTGGGCCTACACTGTGTCCAGGGACCTGGCACAGGAGGTGATTCCACTTCATTAACCAAGCATACCTTTCAAAGGGAAGTACCAGCCAAGATGAGCGGCTGAGTTGCTGGCTGTGAAGGGCAGCTGGCCCATATCACCACTCAATAAAGATGTCCAGTTCTAAATCAACTCCAATGTGTGAGACTGAAGTTACTCTCCAGTGGAAGGCACCACCGAGAAGGAGTTCCTCATCAGAACCATCTCCCTGCGGATGCAGAGATCCTGATGAGGTGGAGGCGCTGCACTGTATGTAGGTAGGACTCATACATGCTACCTCAGGTGCCTGTCTGGGTTGACATACCCACACAACATCATGCGGGAGACTCAGGAGTCCTGTTGCCAACAGGTGCACCACCAGACACTACCATGTAATGGGGACTGGTTAGACTACAGGGGCCAATATGAGATTGGGTGGGTCAGCCTTAGCCAGAAAATCCGTTACACAGTATATATTTTACATCTAAAAATATATTTTACAACTTAAAATAAGTTTGCACTGAAACATTTTGTTCCACTATATGTAATGTTGATTATTGCCTGTTATAGCCCAATAATAAACTGTTCTGTTAAAATATTATTAACATTACTGTGGGGATAACATTTTAAAATAATTACTTTACACTTAATGTTACATGTCTGTAATGTCTAAGTCATAGTCTGTAATACACTTAAAAAATATGAGGCTTTGAATATAAGCATCTCAAATACTGTATGGCTTATTGTGTGAACTGCCACCACATGTATGTGTGACTGACGTGTAATTAATACTGTAATCATATGTTAGACAAACTGGGTAATAAAAAAGCTTTAAAACAGTATTATTATATAAGTGGTGTGTTTGAACTTACCAGGCTGCTGATCCCCCAGTATTGGAAGGTCAACAACCTGGGCTGGTGAAATCCCCTCCATCATTCGACTCTCATTTAAGGCCAGTCTCTGATGGTGGTCCCACTCCTCTGCCCCTTGTCTCTGTAGTATGGTCAGCAAGCTTTATCTTTATTTGGGTTTACTATCAGCCCAACTCTTTTTTTAACATAACTGTGCACACAGTATTACCTTGGGCATTAACATCCTTTAGAATTTGGTGCCAAATTCTAGATTTACTGTATCAGCCATGCTGGTTTTGTTGCTTTGTTATACTCCTAGCAGCTCTGGATGGTGTTCTACTATCCCATTCATTCGGATATCCAAATCACCATCTGTCAATTTGATGCTCCTAAGCCGAGAGGCTTCAGTTGCATCAGCAGTAGCGGTATGTTAATACCTATAGCATTAGGCTAAAATTGCTTAGAAGTTTTCCTACTCTCCTATGCGTGCTGTGTATTTATTTGAAAGTTATTGTGCGCATGGGTGTTACATTTAGGTAACGCACACGCATTACACGTGGGAATGCGGTACTACATTAATTGGAAAGCATATTGTTTTTTTTCTAATCCTCATGGGCAGTGTATTGTTTATCACATCTATGCGCTATTAATGTTCCCACTACTGCACTTATCCATTAACTTAGTGGATACCCATTAAACTCAGGCAAAATAACGTCCATTACCTATGTAGGAAACGTCACATTATGTGCCCTGATTTAACAGAGTTTAGTGCATCTGGACCACAGTGCTTTCCATTTCAGTGTTGAATGCAGAATACATTTACCAGATAACATAGAAATACAATTGGAGTAATGTTGTATAGACCTTTTTACTGCATAGTATCAGAAAAACTAAATCTAAAGAAGGTGAAACTTTATTATTCACGAATTTGTTTAGGTCTACAGTACAAACAAAGTTCTAGTACTATGAGTATGAGTCAGGAAACCGTAACATTTGCTTAATACATTCCTACTTAAAATAAGTGGTAAAGACATTTATTTGTTGACCTTTACAAGATCTAAACAATGAGCTTTCAGAGGGATCTTATGAAACAAAAAGCTAGCATTATATGCACAACACAAAACATATCTGCTGCTTCTAGTTTTGCTATACAGACTCAAATTTCACATTACATTCCAAGATTTTACAGCTGCATTTTATTTCCAAATGTTTGCTAATGAAGAATATTTGTGGGCAATACACAGGATGAAATAAAATTTTATCAGTGCAGTTTTGAGTTAGTGTAAGGTCATGAGATTTGGCAAAAACACACACACACAGGAAAGTTGCACATATAAACTACCAATTGATTTCGCTCATGTGATCTACAGTAGTATAGTGAAATGTAGAGAACAGTGCAAACGTTTCATGCGAGGGGGGAAATAACTTTTAGGAATATTGTTTAGTGCTGCAGGAGATAGAGCAATACAATTAGAATTTGTATCAGTTATCTTAGGCTTTGAGTCATTCTAGTTAAATATTAAGACAGAAAGCCTAAACGTGCAAAGCACAGCTACAAACACCCCAGAATATACAGTACAGAGCATATTACTTTTATTGAGTACTTAGCTAATATAGAAGAAAGAAGAATTTAAACACTCTTCCGCTGCAGTTAAAAAGCTCCAGGTGCAAAATGCAATTGACACTCGAAACGTGTTCTGCTGTTCTGCAATAAAAATGTCTCTTTAACTGCAGTAGAAGAATACGCGACTGCTTTCTCCATCATTACAGGGATTTAATCAATGGTGGATGGTTACCAGAGAAGGTTCACGAACCTTAACATAAGATACTACTTTTGAATATATTTTACATGAATATATTTCTGAAGTAAATTATGTGCTTTTGGGACTTGTCAATATTCGTTATGGGTGAAATATAGCAGAGTAAAGAATACTGCAGCCGATCGAAAGTTGCACTGCTATAGAATTTTTTTTTTTATAAAATCAATAGTCATCATTTGAGAATATAGTTTTACAATTTTTTTTCATAATAAAAGACATTTTAAATAAAAGTGTAATAAGTATCTATCTGTCTGTCTGTCTGTCTGTCTATCTTTAAATAAAACAATGGAAATGCATGGTTAATTAGTTTCTGCATGTTCCATTGTATTTTCATAAAAGAAGCATAAAGTAGTTGTGTGTTTTTTCAGTACTACAATGCATGTACTTTTCAATTAGAGTTTTTTTTACATATTATATTTCAGAAAAAGGATGCACAAAAAAACATTACCAATGAAATAAAAAATATAATATATCAGACAATTCTAAGCTACTATGTTACAGTATGTGCAGCAAGTGGAGGTAAGCAGAGCACTACCATAGGGCAAAAATAAGGATCCAGAGGGGGCTCACATGTAGAAAAATATGAAAAGCTTTATAGGATCATACACATCCCCATAAGAGGTAAAGTCTGCACCGATGCATTTCGAGCATAATGCTCTTTATCAAGGTGTAGACCAAAACGTGACATATGGTAGTGCTCTGCTTGGCTCCACTTGCTGCTTTGCTACTTCTTTATCCAGCAGACCTTTGTACACCACAGGACCTTCCCAGCGGACGCCAACGACTGACAGGACACATTAAGATTCACCAAGTGAGTTGTTTAAAACCTGTCAATGCTTTGGATTATGTTACAAACTGGACATTTAATTTCTATTTGGGGAGATGTTTATTGCGTCAACAGGGCTACTTGTGTTGACTGCCACTGGCAACACTAGGCACTATTCTCCCATGTGTGTGTGTATATATATATATATATATATATATATATATATATATATAGTAAGAGAACAGATGGCACACTAATACAGATGTAAATAGGTGCTTGTCCCATAAATGAGGTATAAAGCAAGGCTCCTTACCAGGCAGACCAGAAGATCCAGGAGATCCACGGAACACAAAATAAGGAAGAGACAGCACTCAGGGTAATATCACAAGTAGAGTTGTATTCAAAAGCAGGCACAGTCACCGACGTTTCGGTACTAGGAAGGGGACCTTTATCAAGGGAGCTGAATACAACTCTACTTGTGATATTACCCTGAGTGCTAATACAACTCTACTTGTGATATTACCCTGAGTGCTGTCTCTTCCTTATTTTGTGTTCCGTGGATCTCCTGGAAAGGACCCTTGCTATGTATGTATGTATATATAGTATATATACCATAATACTGAGTTAAGTTATGGTGAGTAAAAAAAGTGACAAAAACCCTCCACAGGAAAGCAAATATGCAAATACAACTGTATGCTCCTCTGCATGTCTTAGGCAGGTCTGCAACCCCGCCTCTCCCCATCATCACCCAGCATACAGCACTTCCACTGCAGCAAGAGATTCTGGGAAATGACATGCAAATGAGCACACAGTGTCACTTTTTGCCTCAAAAACCATTTTTATTTTCTCAACCCAGGGGGAGCATGTAGGAGAAAACACAACAGACAAATAACACACTAAGGGCCTCATGCAGTAAGCGTTGATAAGGGAAATATGGCCATGTTATAGCCAAAATTGGGTTTGAGATTCAGTAAGCGCCGATAAGTGCTTCATATCGCCAGGTTTCGGAGCCGATAATTTGGTTATGGCCAGTCGCCTGCCGATAAGCCTGTTTTCGACACTGATCGCCACTTTTTTAAATCGGCTGGATTCAACAAAAAAAAACAGCTTATCGGGGCTGATCGGCACTACGAAATTGAGATGTTATGGCCGATTTCTCCCGCCAACTAAAGTTGGCAGTTTGGACGGGAGAACGATCGCTAAGGCTGCCGGAACGGCACTTAGAAAAAAAAAATCTTCTGTACATCAATGGAAGTCAATGGAGCGGGGACGTATAACAGTATAGTACTGTTTACGTTTCATTGCTCACAATACAAGGGGGATTTGCATTACAGTGTGGGGGCATTCCCTGCATTGTGTCACAGCTGATGTGTCTTATTTGCATAACATTCGACTTTTACATGTTTTCAGCATTTGCGGGTCACATTACTCATCATGTGATGATGTGGCAAGGGAAAATACTATACTACACTCTTAAAGGAGAACCTCACATCATATCACACATTTTACTCAACTCAGCGACAATTATTTACATGATGTTACACATGTCACACATGTCACACATACACAGTATATTCATCTTCCTTTACATTACACAATGCTTGTAATGTGACACGCATCTTTAAACGTTCATGTACATCTGTCTTCTCATGTTTACATATACTTTTGGGTCCTCCCTATTTTCATGACGTCACTTATTGGACGCTCAATCACATTGCATGTTTACATTATAACCGTTGCATTACAAGCACTTCAACCTAACTTATACACACATGTACAGTAATTCATCATTGGGACACCTTGTAAACTCATTCTATACCAACTATCCTCCTTACACAAATGCATGCATATGCACACGACTATTCATTGTTGCCAACATGTCACAATAACATGGATAATTACACATGTTACACAAAACTTTTCCCACGTCAATCTCAGCCTTTTTGTCTCATTACATGACTGACTCTTGCGTTCACAAGTGTTACATGCATTGCACATGCAACTATTTATTTGCAAGCAATCTTTGTACAAAGCTTCACGTCACATCATTGCCAAATATCATCATTCCCTGCAGAATACACACAACAAATACTTAGAACAACAAGTGCACACAGCTTGCCACAGAAGTACTTTATTATGTTAATGTAACACCTTGCATTTTACTATGTCACCTGACATCATCACATACCTATTTAAAGGACGCACATTACCTGCTCATTCACAGCTACTCATTTCAAAATGTTGCGAATGTTTAGGAGACGCAGGAACATTCTTTTCTATGACATGCTTGCTGATCAAGAGAATGATATAGGGCAAGGTAGGGACACACCGAGGGACAGTGACAGTGACGCGGATACGACAGGGACAGGGAGAGGGACAGGCCGAGGGACAGGTAGAGGGACAGGAGATCAGAGGAGAAGACAGAGGAGACAACTTGTGCCTCGTCCGCGTCTGTACAGGGAGAGAACCCTGTTAGATGGGATGAGTGAGGAGGAGATTGTAAGTCGCTATCGTTTGAGTTCAGCAGCAATCTTAGCTCTTTATGAGGAGATAAGGGGGGATTTAGATTTTTTCACAGCCAGAGGTCGTGCAGTCCCTGGGCTTGTTAAAATGCTGTGCTCATTACATTATCTTGCTTCCGCGTCATACCAGACAACTGTGGGCATAGTGGGCGGGGTCTCGCAATCTACATTCTCGCGGGCCTTGACCCAGTTTCTCTATGCACTCAATAGACGCGCTAGGAATTATATTCATTTTCCTACAGAGGCAACAGAGTGGCTGGAAGTCAGGACTGGCTTTTATAATATAGCAGGGATACCATCTGTGCTGGGTGCAATCGATTGCACACATGTTGCTTTGATTGCACCTAGTCAGAGTGAGCATGTGTACCGCAATCGGAAGCACTACCATTCACTCAATGTACAGGTGGTATGTGATGCCACGATGAGGATAATGCATGTGGTACCCAAGTTCCCTGGTTCCAGTCACGATTCCTCTATCCTGAGGAACTCTTCAGTCTTCCATGCGTTCGAAGAGGGACATTTTGAACCTGGTTGGCTGCTGGGTGAGTACATATTTACATGTTCTAACACAAAACACATGTTGATTTAGGAATGTTGGCATTGTACAATTTGATCACTAATGTCAGCTTATGTGTGCTCCATTCATTATAGGTGACTCAGGATACGGAATTAGGCCGTGGCTCTTGACTCCGGTGCTAAACCCTCAAACTGAAGCAGAGGACAGGTACAATGCAGCCCATATATCTACAAGATCTGTTATAGAGAGGACATTTGGCCTACTCAAGACCAGGTTTAGGTGTCTGGACAGAACTGGTGGGGCTCTTCTAT
This sequence comes from Ascaphus truei, assembly GCF_040206685.1. Lineage (NCBI taxonomy): Eukaryota > Metazoa > Chordata > Amphibia > Anura > Ascaphidae > Ascaphus > Ascaphus truei. Next base: position 374,891,976 of record NC_134486.1, on the reverse strand, counting down.
ACAAGCCTCAAAAAGTGTCTGATATTATCCTTGCCTGTTGCATTTTGCACAATGTTGCACTCAGGCACAATGTACAGTCAGACCTAGCTGAGGCTTTGGTAGACGAGCATCCCACCCATGTAGCTGCTGAAAATGAACAAACAGCCAGTGGTGGCCAGACACGACAGAATCTCATCAATTCATTTTTTTCTTGTAAGTACAAACTCATATGTTCCTAGTACTACTTTTATAGTTTAATTATGTTATATTAACAATAATGTTTCTTTATATAACCTTCTGTTAGGACACAGATGAATATGGGTTGCACACCTTTCTTTTCTCTGCTGTGTGCACAAAGGGATGTGGCACCGGTATGTTATTGTTGCACAGGTTATATAATCCCTCTTCAATTGTACTTTAGTTGTGTGTATGTGAATACAACTTGGGTAACAAAGCAATAATATTTTAGCATTGTGTTATTCCTTATGCTAAGACAAAACACATATTATGCCCATAATCATTCATGCTTCTAGTATGCTTACATACAATGTTATTGGTGCAGTGTAACATGTACATCCATATGATGTGTACACCAGGCTGATTTACATTTTGAATGTCATGAAATATACATGGTGTTGTACATTTAACACCAAATACACACTTTGCTGTGTTGTTTACGGTACTGAAGATGGCATGTCAATGTTTGCAATTTATATATTGTTCCTTTGCATTATAGGTATATCTCCAGTATGACTGATCATGGTATGTATATTTGCTGACATCTCTCATAAGATGTGGCTACCTCAATCTTCCTATAATTATTGGAACTAAAAACCCAACATATTGGTTTAAACACAAATGTTACATATATGTACTTTCTGTATCATGTACACTGGCGACACACTTTATTCGAGCTTGGCTAGTGCCACGAATTCGGGTATACCCGGGTGTATTGAGGTTTGTGACTGTTTTCTGCCCGAGTGCATTGAGTTATTTTCCAAGCAGGGATTGAAGCATTTTATTCCCGCTGGCTGCAATACTGCACAGTATATATATATATACTGCATTACAATTCATGAATTTATGCCATCTGGTAGACACGCGAAGCATTGCAGCCTATTAAATCCTAATCATTATCATTTAACAGATCAGCCACCCATCAGCCAGGCATGAACCCAGGCTGGGAAGGCAAATGCAACGGGGCTTGTCAGAGGTGAGGAGTGGCGCATTCCAGGTATCTGCCAGGTACATACCGGGTATTTGCTCGAATAAAGTGTGTCGGTGCAGTATATGCATTTAGCTACTCTTGAGCTTTCATGTGCATTGTATTACAAAATGATTACTCACATTTCATCACATTTTATGTATGTTTCCTTATAATTTCCATTAATGTAATATAGAGGTGGTTGGAGAAAAGGGGATAACTGTACTTATTTGTTTACTTACGGGAGCACATTCATCACTAGCATAGACACACTTTTTAAGACAACTGTTTGTGTCTCTATCAATTGGTGTAGGATCCATGTATAACACCGACAAATGATAACACCAGCTTTATTATGGTAGCTTATATCATCATATTGACTATACTATGTATTTCTAAACGATTAATAAACACAGTAAACTATAGTTAGTTAGGTTAATGAAATATACACAGAAACGTACTTCATAACATGATGGTGATGTCATATTCAGAACATCATGCATTGGAGGGGACCATAACATCTGGCCAGTAACATTATTTGCTACAGTCCCAAACCATTTTATCTACATACCCATGTAACAAGAGATTTTAAAAATAAATGGCTACTTGGTTGTAAGTGTCCTTTACATTGGGAGAAGGAGTGGCTCAGTGAGTAAAGACACACACTGGCACTGATAGTTTGAAGCAGGGGAGTCTGGTTCAATTCCCGGTGTGGGCTCCTTGTGACCTTGGCCAAGTCACTTTATCTCCCTGTGCCTCATGCGGCAAAAAAACATTTGTACGTTCCACGGGCCAGGGACCTCAGGCTGAAACATGTGTCTGTAAATCGCTGCGTACAACTAGCAGCCCTATACATGAACATGCTCATATTATTATTATTATTGTTACATAGTTTCGACAGTCATACGTTCCATTACATATTATAATACACAAATGTGTTAGCAGAGTGGGAATGGTTGTTATATATAAAACACACCATGTCATAAAATGTTAGTAGTCATTAAAGAACACTCAATAAAAATTCATGAGGCACTCTTTTGCAACATCATTATGTTAATTAAGTGCTTATGCAATATAGGCATAAGGGTATCACATTTTTAATTGTTTGTTAATAAGCGCTGCAAGCAATATAAAATTAGTTCCATATGTAGTATAGTAGTCGGTGGCTCCTCCTCACAATCATCTCATATAAAGGTAGACTCTTCTGAAATCATACATTGATCCGATTGTATCTTCCCCGACATCTCTGAAATACAGCAAACACATGATGGTCAAAGATGGCACCTTACTAGATATGCATCCGTGACAACGCGTTACGCAGCTCTATATGATTGTGTAGATACACACGTCAGTCACTTATATGTTAGAAGTAAAACTGTTCATCAGTATGTAATGTTTCTTTAAATTTGTAGCAGGCATAACTATGTATAAGAAGTGAACGTTGCCTGTATACTGAAAGATGTGCGCGCACATCTTTGTGTGCGCACGCACTTCACGCTTGGCTCCACTAACTGTTAGCGCATGCGCAAAACAAAGCGTACGTTGTGCGTTCAATACATGTTGAAAATACCAGTAAACATAACATCTTTATTTCAAATACAATGAAGACGAAACTACATTCGTTCTAAACGAGTACATCTGTATTCTTTTTAAACAGACGTGTTTGAACAGAAAGCACGGCCGATAACACAATGCGCAAATGCAATACGTGTGACGTCATGTTAAGCCAGCGTGAAACGCACGCTAACACTCCTCCCACTCAATTAACATTCGGCTAACGCCCAGGGTACGCCTACAAACACTGAGCCGCACGCATCACACACTGCAGTTACCGTTACTATAACAAAACATGACAGCCAATAGGCTTTGAGGCGCGCACGTCGCTTGGGGGCGGGACTTACATCACTAATCCTTTTTAAGGACGCCTTGGCCCATGACAAGGGTCCCACGTCATACGTGGTGGACCCGGTTTTCAATGTTGTAGATGTTGCATGATAACAAAACAGGTATGTGTTAGAGTAATGGTAAAATGTTGCTAATATGTTTAAAGGGATAGGAAAGTACGTATATTTATTCCGTCAGCAATGTGTACTACTCTTTCAGGTCCTACTATATTGTATTAGGAAACAATTTGTTTGTGATCGCTACATGTTATGCAGTCTGCAATGTTACGCTGTATCCACGCATTGAAAGTGAAAATGGTGGTTACAAAAAAAAAAAAAATTTAAACGCAGAGTCAACGCATAACGATTGTTATATTTACCATTCTTCTAGAATTAACTCTTCGCCTGGCTGCAACTGGTCGCTCCAGAAATGCAAGGCATTTTCATCCACGCTTAACCCAACCGCTGAATCCAGTATGGCACATATCTCCTCCAGGATGCGCTCATAGTTATCGCCACTGCTTTCTTCAAATAATTGGTCGGGAGGTAGGTTCATTTCTTCCGGTTCCCATTCCAATGCATTTTCAGCTGAAAGGCTTGGTACATAATCATAGTACTTTTGTTCTTGTACAATGTGGGTTTCAGGAATGGAGGCTGCAGATATTGCAGCACGTATCGATTCAAACGGATCAGTAGTAGCGGATACATTGCTATTGCCATTAGGAATAAATATGCCTTTCACGACAATATAAGTGCCGTCTTTCAGGAGAAATTGTTTTTCCGGGGCAATCTTCCAGAAACCATAGGTGTGTTGTAGCTTATCCTGGTCACGTTCAAAAAAGTCATTACTTGATAAAGTGAATCTTATTGAGGAATTAAAATTCCGTGCATGCTTACGGTCTTGGTAATAAGGATATTTTGCTCGAATGAAATCATCGATTTGGCGTGTGCTTGCTTTCTGTCCGCGACTGTTCAAGATGGCTTCACAGATCATGTACTTATACCCTAAAAGGGGATTAATATTGTTAACGAATTCATCAGCCATGTCTGAGTAGCACAAAAGCTGTGTGCAGGTCTGTGTTATTTGCTCATCAAAATGAATGTGATGAATGGCTAACAAACTCCTGTTTTTCCTTGTCAAGGTCAACAAAACTAACTACTTTGACTCCTTATTTCAAACGCCAATTGGATTTGTTTGTCTAATTGGGTTAACAGTTGTGGTTCGTGATATGGGACTGTGGGAGAAACATTTCTCCTTCTTTTATCTCGTTTGTGAAAAACATCCCTAGACTTTGAATGCGTTCACATAGTGTTTTTTTGAAAACTAACAAAGACCAGTGTGTGAAAATATTTCTTAGCCAGGCATATCAGTAAAAACACACCTGCAAAAAGAAATGTTTTTTCCCCGCTTACATTTCTGTGTGTATGTGAAAGTCTGGTTAACTCCCTGTCTGCATGAGTTTAAATACGTGTGTATATATATATATATATATATATATAAATATATCTCTTATAAAAATATATATATATTTATATATTATATTTTATTTTTTTTTATATTGCAGGAGTACACACAACATTGATGGCATTAAGTATACCTTGTATGAAACCTATTTAAATGGTGAGAAACATGATTGAATTAAGTAATAAACATTTGTTTAAGCACAATACTGTTAGAGTCTCATACTTAGGATATTTCTCAAACATTAGGCCTGTATTATTAAAATAGTGTTTTCACAAGGAAGCATGAAGTGTATTAGTTTGTGTATACCAGTTTATATAGTACTATATATATATATATATATATATATATATATATATATATATATATATATATATATATATACACACTCACACACTCACACTCACACTCACTCAGTGTGTGTGTGTGTGTGTGTGTATATATATTATTATACATTCTGAGATGTTATAGAAACGAACACACAACTGATTAAAGGACAAAATTACAATGGCCAAGCAAGGCAAAGGTAAGTAATAATTTACACATAATCCTGCTGTACACGTACAAGAAAGATGTTTGCACTTACTTAGGTGTTTTAATAATTGCATGTGACTAATATGCATATGCAATTCTTACATCAATTAACACACCCAAATGCAATGTTTTGCTGCAAAGTCAATGGCAGCTTCTCTAAACTTAGCAACTGGCTCCTGGTGGACCATTACTGAACAGACGATTACAACATAAATATTTATAACACAATTAATTATGAGTGTTAACATTTCCAAAACTTCACGTGTACAAGAACATAGTTGAAAGTTTGGAAACAACACAGTCTTCAGCATACATACAATAGTAATTAGATAATCTGAAGTCAACAAAACAAGGCCAAAGACATATTTTCTGAATTATAACATTTATTTTTTTTGTTCCTTTTGCGAGCGAGTAACAGGCCTGCTTGTTGTCTCTTGAATTTTCCTTTTTCTTTTGCCACCAACTTTAGGCACAACAGAGCCACTTTGAGTGGCCTCTGGCACTTCACGGGCAGGGCTTGTGGCCAGTGACTGTTCACCTACGGGGCTTGTGGCCAGTGACTCACCTACAGGGCTTGTGGCCAGTGACTCACCTACAGGGCTTTTGGGCAGTGATTCACCTACAGGGCTTTTGGGCAGCGATTCACCTACAGGGCTTTTGGGCAGCGACTCACCTACAGGGCTTTTGGGTAGTGACTGTTCACGGACAGGGCTTGTGCCCAGTGACACATGTGAGCAAGTTGGTAGACACTGCACAAGTGATGGTTGGTCTGTTTCATGTGTGTCTTGTTTTGTTTTTGTCGCCTCCTTTGTAGGTGTCTGCTGCTGAATTTGTACAGATGGCAGCGGTAGGATGTCATCAGGAACCTGCACAGCAATGTCTGCTACTTGACCGGTAACATTTGGGCCTGGTGAATGAATATCAGATGAATGTGGTGAAAACTGACCTGCATGAATAGATCCTGGCTGGGAGGTGTTGAATTGTGGTACATTAGTCATTCTCCAGTAATTAGCTTGTGTTTGCTGAACAACTAATGCTTCGAATGAGGTGTTGATTTTTTGCAACTGTTTAGGCACTTCAATGAAGACTCTGTGGAGATGTGCCAATTGTGATACTGTTTCTTCCTGCAGTCCAATCATCCTTTCCAGCACTGTCATCATGTCTGAATGGCGACGATTTTCTGCGTCCACTATTTTTCCCTCTGAAGCTACAATTGCATCGTATGTGGAAGTTGATGGACGATTTGGCGGTACAACAGTTTCTATTGGCACCTCTTCATGGTCACATGATTGTATTTCAGTCTCTTCTGTGGCGTCATCCTCATCATACTCATCATCCTCATCACCATGATGTTCTAAAAAGAAATGTACACATTATTAAATGGCATGTTAATGTATGCTGTGTTACTATGTAATTGTACTGTGTCCTAAGTAACACCTAACATGTTAGCATACGTTTTATAACCTCATTAAAAACTACCTTGACTTACGAATAATGTTTGGACTCAGTATGAAATATGAATGAATGAAAAGTTGCTCTAAACTCTGAAGTCCTACATGATAATTAACATCACTAACACAATACATGTTGCCTTACACTTAATTTTCACTGACACTAAGTAATCCTATTTAAAGAAGATGTGCAAAACAAATAATGCACATGACAACATAACATATAGAAGAGCACATATTATATGGCCAGCAAATGATACACTCACCTTCTAGTAGTGTTGAGCTGGCTGACCCAGGTGAAGACACTTGTTCCATCTCAGGTGACACATGTCCTCCAGGGGCAACTATATATAACAATAACATAAGTTTTACATTTACATGTGTAAATATTGAACAAACACTTATTGTATGTTCTGTATTTATGATTAACTAACAACATCAGTTCCTTAACCGAAAATGTGTGTGAAAGTGAACATAAATAGTTGTAATAACACTGTACATGCCTGTGTACTTAGAATTTTTGAGTTCCCTAACATACAACATACTATGTTTCTGCAGTAATGCGTGAGGATAAATAGATTAAATGAGTACATAAAAATCATATGTTGTGTAGTGATATCAGTATCATAATGTACATAACTATCATGAGATGACCATTCACAATGGTTATCATGAAGGTGGTCATATTGCAAAAAGTGTTGTTTTTGGTAGAGGATATGTGTGGTACATTAATCGAAGATGTGGCACACCTGAATGTGGCTGTGACTCAACAAGACAACACATGCAGTGTGTGATAATGTGTCTTTCATAGTAGTTCAACTATAGATATGAGTGAACTAATGTGTGACGTACGCTTTGATAAGTAATGAGTTGTTGGGGCATTTAGTAGCTAGAGTTAAGCTTTCAAATGAGTGTGATTAACTTCAGTTGTGCTATTCAGGTTGTAAGAAAGGTATTCCCTTCCCCAAAAAGCCTAATCAGCCACACCTTTCAATGACTTGAAACAGGTGCAAATGGTGTGAACTAAGTTGACCGTGAAATGAGGCTGTAATTAGTGTGTGTGCTGAACCCCACCCCCTCTGTTGAAGTGTATGCTGTGATGAGATATTAATTGCAGCTGCTTTAACACAATGGTAGATGAGCTAAGTAGTCATCTGCAGTGTTTAAGTTATGAAAACAATGACATAACATATGATACGTGTGCCTCATTATGCTGTCTGTATATGACATAAAGCAAAAATGGACCTTTTCATAAGCAACTATAGATGTGTTAGTGCCAGTGATGTTTGTAGGCCGTTACATGCAATTTCTTTGATGCATGCTTAAAATAGGCAGTAATGTCATGTTTGTCGGAGTAAAATCAATAAAATACACAATAATATGATACATATTTCTGTTCTGTACCTGTAGCTACTAATAATTTCTCATGAACATGTGTTACACATGTGTACTACCCTGTTGTTCCCCATCTTCGCCCACCATCAATTGCTTCCACTGCAGCTATGCATTTTGGGAATTCACATGTAAATGAGCACGCAATGGCACGTGCTATATTAGTTACTGCTTTTAGTAGGACTACTACATATATGTCTATTTTGAGATATATATATACAGAATCAGACATATACATATATAGATGCAGGTATGCTTATATTGTGAAGACAGTATAAAAAGCAGTGTAACTATGCAAAATAACTGTAAGCAACGACACGCCTAGTACAGTAATATTTATCACCTGCTGGAAATTGTGACGGATAAATTCCAATGTCACGGTCACCAGCCAAGCCTTCCACGACGACGGTAAGTAATTTTGGCCGAAGCAGCTCCTCCAATGGAGTCAATATGAGACGTTGTGGTGTGGGCCCACCTCCAGTGCCAGTAGCATGCACGCGTTGGTCTTGTATTTTCTTTTTCAATTTGGACCTAATATCATCAAATCTTTTCCGACAATGATACTTGTCCCTGACACTATTCCCACAGGCATTGACACCAATGACTATTGTGTCCCACATTTCTTTTTTGCTTGCTGCACTTGTCCGCCCTTGAAAAACATATAAAAGATATGAGGTAAATTAATAATAATATAAGCACCAGTTTCCTACACTGCTAGCTGTTCCAAGAGATAGCAAACATGCTGTTTTATGTGTAATATGTGCAGCACATGAGCATTCACTACTAAACCTATACATGTAAGCAAGGTTGCATTCATATTGTATGCAGTTCTGGCAAATTGACCGCCTGTGTTTATTTGTCCTTGTAAGGCATGATAAAAAGCTGTGTTTCCACACTAATGAACATAGAAAGATATTGTGTACCCATATTTGCATATGAACAAAACTCAGATGACCTAGGATCACATGTATTTGAATAATAAATGTAAAGTTACACTTACCTACTAAATGTCCATAGAGACTGTCATAGTGCTCCAGAATGCCAGTGACAAGAGCCCTATTTTCCTGGTCATTGAAGCGAGGATTACGTGGCTTCTCCACACGTTTTTTCCGAGCAGGTTTAGGGTCAGAGCTTGGCTGGTGCTGACTGGACTCTCCTTCTTCCAATGGAAGAGCCTCCAAAAGCTGGCCACCAGCAAGCACGCCACCACCAGACACCCCATCAGCAACTGCGCCACCAGCAGCACTCCCAGCACCAGCACTCCCACTCCTAGCACCAGCACTCACACTCCTAGCACCAGCACTCACACTCCTAGCACCAGCACTCACACTCCTAGCACCAGCACTCACACTCCTAGCACCAGCACTCCCACTCCCAGCAACAGCACTCCCACTCCCAGCAACAGCACTCCCACTCCCAGCAACAGCACTCCCACTCCCAGCAACAGCACTCCCACTCCCAGCAACAGCACTCACACTCCCAGCAACAGCACTCCCACTCCCAGCAACAGCACTCCCACTCCCAGCAACACCACTCGGTGCACCAGCAACATCACTCCCCTGAACAGTACGTTCACTCCGACGCGTACTCCCACGAGTAGCACTCCCACTCCCACCAGCATCACTCTTCCCACGCTTTGCGGGCATACTTCCAGCACTCACAAAAAACAGACAAGAAATGTACAGGCAATCACACGACCCACTTCCACATATAAAACAAGACAAAGATGTAAACAAAACAACAAAGGACAAAGCTCACCCAATACACAACAAGTCTCTCAGTCAATATGCAAATCTTCAATCGTCCAGCTCTGTGCGTCTGTCTCTCTCTCTCACTCCCAACAACACAGAGAATGATTAGCAGTACACGTTGCCTTTAAATATGGCGCGCAATCAAAAACATGCTTGTTTCGCCTGATTCAGCAAGATTTGTGATTGTGCAACCTAACAGCACCCCGCCACGCACGCCGATACACCTGTGTGTGATCGGCTCATCATCGTGAGAGTGGGCGGATTTGTTTTCTGGTTGATTTTGAATGTATTCGGCACTTACTGCATACGGAGAGGGAAAAACGCCAATAACATGACTAATCGATAAGCTTGCCGATTTCACATAATCGTCGCTTACTGCATGAGGCCCTAAGTGCAGATAATATGGTTCAGGTGTGAGATAATAATGATGCTTGGCCTCTGTGTGCTTGTCACTCACAGGATGTAGGTAGAATAAGTACAGTGGCGTGATCAGTGGATTCTGGTGGGTCCCTCTAACCATACACGGGAAGCAGCTGGGACTGAGATATCAGTAGCAGGTGTACATGTAAAGATAAAGACAGACCTCCATGGTGCAGATCAATGGTATACAAATAAACTTTATGAAATAGTATAAAATGTGCACTCACAATGTATAAAATCAAAATCAGCGTTTTTTCACTATAAAAGTGATAGGAAGGTAAGGGTGGTTCCACAGCTCACCGCACCGCCGATATCCTGGACTGTTCACCTCCGCAGGCTCCCTGTGCTTCTCTCACAGCACCATAACAGTATGGGGATCTCCTGCTGCAGTGTCTCCGGTGCGTCGCGTCACTTCCGATGGGCACGATCAGCTCCGTCGCGTCACTTCCGGTTCGGCGGTTGATTGACATTTCACGGGCACCAATCCTCTCACCTACTGGGCTGGTCCACTCTACGCGTTTCGCCAATAGAATGGCTGGCTTCGTCAAGCACACAGAGGCCAAGCATCATTATTATCTCACACCTGAACCATATTATCTGCACTTAGTGTGTTTTTTGACTGTTGTGTTTTCTCCTACATGCTCCCCCTGGGTTGAGAAAATATCGTTTGATCTTCTGGGACCAGCCAAGACAGTCCCTTCCAGAGGGTTTGAGCAGGGAGTTACAACGTTTATTATATTTTTCACTATTACACTATTTTGAGTCACAATTCTATTTATATCACTATATATGTGTTACATTTATTCACTGTATTTTAAGTGATCACTAGCACTTAATTAGCGCCAGTTTCTTCACCAATCACATTGCTTCAAAAACCATTTTTAACATGGTTCCCTATAGGCTTAAGCTTGCTGCATGGTCACAGCTTTGAGCACAGCCAGGGTTAAGGTGCATACCCAGAAAACCACCCACAGACAGCTGTTTCGACCTTGATGGGTCTCATCAGTGTGGGGTTGATTTTAACTGGGTATGCAAAGAGGCTATGGGATAGGCTATACCATAATACTGAGTTAAGTTATGGTAAGCTCATTTGCATGTCATTTCCCAGAATCCCTTGCTGCAGTGGAAGTGCTGTATGCTGGGTGATAATGGGGAAAGGCGGGGTTGCAGACCTGCCTAAGACATGCAGATGAGCATACAGTTTTATTTGCATATTTGCTTTCCTGTGGAGGGTTTTTGTCACTTTTTTTACTCACCATAACTTAACTCAGTAATATATATATATATATAACCTGTTCCTCGATTTTGGGAAGGAGGTTCTCAACTTTACCAATTGTTTTATGGTTTATATGGACTCAGTGGCTGTCTGAGCACCAGACTCACGTTCATACTTGTACTACGGAATATGGTACAAATCATGAGAGTAACAAAAAGTTATTGTACAGATGCAGCGGCTATTATTTCAAGAAATCACGGCTTCATTTTCGTGTGCGCTGCTGTACTCCACGTGGCATTAACGCCACCAATCGGCTCAGGCACACGTGTTTATCGTGGTTTCTTTTTTTGAATTTCATGGATTGTGTGCAATTAAATGCAATAAACTGAATGAATTGTAATGTGTACAGTACTGTGCTACTGTGTTACTATGTTACTGTGTTACTGTGTCAATATCAGGTGTTTAAAAGCCACAACACTAAAATGCAATTTTCTGCACTCGCCTGCACTAGTGTCTTAAGGCGGTACGGTTGGAAGAAATCCCGCGCCATGACATGGGTATTCTGAGGTATACACCGCGTGATTTGTTAAAATAATGGCCGCTGCATCTGTATAATGTGGCAGTTTACTAAAAAGTCTGATTTTGTGCCCATTGCCCACTTCCCACCATCCACCCCAAAAAAAGAAGCATATTAGAAATAAATATACAAATAAATATGAATACTGAAAAATATACATATCATTTGTATTATACTAATTGATTCATTATACAGTATACCGTAATATGACTCTTTATAACAAGGGTCCATTTAATAATTGAACCTCTGAAACTAAAGTGAGGTTTAAATTGTATATTTTTTTGGTAAGTAAAATACTAGTGCATATTCAAAGATATAGTCTTGAAAATATTCATTTTTTAATTAACAGACATCTAACACCCCAGTGCCCTTTCTTGCCCTTATTTGTGCATATCCAATATTTTTGGTCAACAACAGACCTTTTCAAGGTACTACAGAATAATAAATCAAGTGTAACGATCCGGGAGTCACGCCGCCCTCGGCGTGCTCCCCACTCACCTGCAGCTCCGCCGGGTCCCCCCGCGGCACGCAGGCAGCTTCTCTCCAGAACGCCGATCGCAGCTCCACGTGGGCGCGCGCGCACACGCCAATGCTCTTCTTCTACTGTTGGGCCAGCGGGTATGCCCGGTCATGCGCCCGCAAGCGCAGCTACACGGAGGCACAGTCACACGGAGCCGCACCAACCCCTTAAAGGCACAACACCTCAAACTATTGCTGCAATCAAATGCAGTCTTACTACTGGGCTTTATGGCTCCTCCCCTGGGACTCATGCTGGACCTATGCCTGCCGTAGCCTGGCCCTTCCCCACACCCCCACCTTGCTGCGCTGCCATTGGACCCGCTCTCCTATATATACCCTACAGTGTCACTGACTCGTTGGCTGAGCATAGAACCAGTTGTTCTCATCACTCTATGCCTCCCTAGTCCTGTCTTGTCCTGTCTTGTTTTGCAGTCTTCCTCGTGTACTGAACCAGCTTCCGCTATGACTACCCGCACCTCTGGAATCCCGAACTCGGCATACGGCAACACGACTCTCCGCACCTCTGGCATTCCGAACCCGGCAAACGGTAAACAATTACGTCCTTCTCTCTAACCCCGGACATGGCAAACAGCACCCTCTACCATCCGTACCTCTCCTGCCCCGATCCGGACTCCCAGACCACTCTACTCTCAAGACGTGCCCTCGTGGCTGTGGGTGGCGTTATATCCAATCCCACCTCAGCACAGCGGTCCCGTCTCGTTTGTGGTGAGCACGTCCTGACATTATGCTCAGCCCAACAAACATGGACCCCGCTGAGGTGGAGCGTACTTTAAATGCCCAAACAAATCTCTTCACCAGGCTAGAAACTTATCTGGAACAAGCTGATAGGCGAATGGATACGTTACAGCAAAGCCTTCATTCCCATACCGTTCAAGTCCGAGCTCTCAGTCTGGAACCTTCACCCGTGGCTTCCACAGCCTCCACAACCGCCTTTCCAGCACCTCCGTTTGCTTTGGAACCTCGTATTCCGGCTCCCTAACACTGTGCTGGGAATCCCCAAGGATGTAGGTGCTTCCTTAACCAATGCCTCATCCAATTCCGACTCTCGCCCTCTCGTTTTGTCTCTTCTGTCTCCAGGGTCGGCTATATCGTGGCTCTTCTCATCGACGAGGCCCTGGCATGGGCTTCTCCATGTTCCATCTGGGAACAAAAAGGTCCTCTCACACAGGACATCGATCTCTTCGTCGAGGAGTTCCGAAGAGTCTTCGACACCCCTCCACTGCAATTAACGGCAGCATCTTCTCTTCATCACATAACCCAGGGAGATCGACCCGTCGCCCGGTACGCTGTGGAGTTCCGCCAACTTGCTGCTGAGACGGGATGGAATAATGAAGCACTATCTTCCGCGTTTTGGCAAGGTCTGTCTGAATCCCTAAAGGATGAGCTCGCAGCACAGGAACGTCCCACTGACCTAGAGGATTTGATCGGTCTGTGCGTTCGAGTGGACCAGCGTCTGCAGGAGCGGAGAACTGAACGTTCTCGTTACCGTCAAAGGGTTTCAAGGCATCTTGCTCCATCGTTCGTGGCTCCTACACCCCCTTCCGGGGACGCCCCGGAACCAATGCAGTTGGGAGGCAACAAGCTGTCTGCTGCCGAGAAACAACGTCAGCGCAATGCCGGTCTCTGCATGTACTGTGGCAATTCCGGTCACATAGTACCCCAGTGTCCCCACAAGCCGCGAAACGCCAACTCCCAATGAAATCCCGGAGAGTTTAGTTGGGAATACTGACACTTTCTCCCATCATCAAAGACGTCCTTCCCACCAGGATAATGTTGCCAATAACACTGTCTGGAGAGGGGTTTCACACTCAAGCATGGGCGTTCATTGATTCCGGTTCCGCAGGCAATTTCATCGATGAGACTTTTGCTAGACGGAACAATATTCCATTTATCAGTAAGAAGACGCCAGTAGGTCTGGAGGCCATTGACGGTCGACCTCTACAGCCGGCATTCATCACGCTACAGACGGTGCCTCTCCTACTGCAGTTCATCAACGTTCATACGGAGATCATTACCCTCGATGTTATCCACACTCCCTCTGTTGAGCTGATTTTGGGTCTTCCTTGGCTTTAACTCCATAATCCTCGCATCGACTGGACGGATCGGGAACCCATCCAGTGGGGTGCTCCTTGTGCCAAGACATGTACCAGGATTTTCCAGAAGATTGGTGGGTTGTCTACCCTGCCAGAGAAGGTCGACTCCCTACCTTCTGTGTATTGGGAATTCCGTGATGTGTTCGACAAAGCACGTTTCCGAGGTTCTACCTCCGCACTGTCCTTTCAACTGTCCTATTGACCTACTACCTGGGGCACCTCTTCCCAGAGGACGATCCTATCCTCTCTCTCTCCCAGAGACTAAAGCCATGAACACTTACATTGCAGAGAATTTAGAGAAGGGTTTCATCCGAAAGTCTTCCTCTCCAGTCGGAACAGGCTTCTTTTTCGTCAAAAAGAAGGACGGTTCTCTTCGTCCATGCATAGACTACCGGGGTTTGAATAACATCACACGCAAGAACCGCTACCCACTGCCCTTGATACCGGAACTCTTTGACCGTCTTCAGGGAGCAACTATCTTTTCTAAATTGGATTTAAGAGGTGCCTACAATTTAGTAAGGATATGTGAGGGGGACGAGTGGAAGACTGCTTTTAACACCCATGACGGCCAATATGAATACCTGGTCATGTCGTTCGGTCTGTGCAACGCACCAGCAGTTTTCCAGGATTTCGTCAATGAGATTTTTCGGGACATTCTTAACAAATTTCTTATCGTCTACCTAGATAACATCCTAATCTTTTCTAAATCCCCTCAAGAACACATCAAACACGTTCAACAGGTGCTGTTACGCCTCCGGGAGAACCATCTCTTTGCAAAATTGGAGAAATGTCAGTTCCATCTCAAGTCTGTGGCATTTTTGGGATACGTTATCTCTGACTCCGGATTCAATATGGATCCAGAAAAACTTAAGGCTATTTTGGACTGGCCCCGTCCGACCACTCTCAAAGCCGTGCAACGCTTTCTAGGTTTTGCAAACTATTATCGACGCTTCATTCGCAATTTTTCTTCTACGGTATCTCCCATAACTGCTCTCACGAAAAAGGGTGCAGATCCTTCATCATGGTCTGAGACCGCCATACAGGCATTTAATCTTCTAAAGAAGGCTTTTGTGTCTGCCCCTATCCTCACCCACCCAGACCCTAAACTTCCATTTACCTTGGAGGTAGATGCCTCTGACATCGGGGCTGGGGCTGTCTTATCCCAAAGGATCTCTCCCTTAGCCAGACTACACCCATGTGCCTTCTTCTCGAAGAAATTCTCGTCCGCAGAACGGAATTACGATGTCGGGAACCGGGAGCTTTTGGCTATCAAGTTGGCATTAGAAGAGTGGAGACACTTTTTAGAAGGTATGGAGACACCTATAATCATACTCACAGACCATAAGAACCTTCTCTACTTAGAAGGGGCACATCGTTTGAGCTCTCGACAAGCCCGCTGGGCACTATTTTTTTCACGATTCAATTTTCTCATCTCCATTATTCCTGGCTCCAAAAATCTAAAGGCGGACGCTCTGTCTCGACAGTTCCTAGCAGAGGACAAGTCTGAAGAACAGCTAGAGACTATTATTCCCTCTAGATGTATTCTGTCCGCCAACTCCTTTGATATTATGGACAAGATTCGATCCGAGCAATCACAAGCTCCGATGGGGCTCAAGGTTCCGGAGGGTAGACTCTACACGGCACCACAACACCGCAAAAGGGTTCTCGAGTGGTGCCATTCCTCTAAATCGGCAGGACATCCAGGGATACGGAAAACCAACGACCTTGTTCAACGTACCTTCTGGTGGCCAGAGAGGGCTAAGGATGTGGAGGAGTTTGTTAAAGCATGTGGCACTTGCGCTCGCAACAAAGTACCCCGGGTCAGACCAGCAGGCTTTCTTCTTCCCTTACCCATTCCAGACCGTCCCTAGAACCATATTTCTATGGACTTCATTGTAGAGCTCCCAGACTTCAAAGGGAAGAATACGATTCTTGTGGTAATTGATCGTTTTTCCAAACAGACTCACCTTGTCCCCTTGAGGGGTCTTCCAAATTCCTCCAGGCTTGCGGATGTTTTCATCAAGGAGATTTTTCGTCTTCACGGAGTGCCTTCAACCATCGTCTCTGATCGTGGGTCCCAATTTGTGTCAAGATTTTGGCGATCCTTTTCCCGAAAATTGGGTATTTCACTTCAATTCTCCTCAGGATACCACCCCCAGACCAATGGGCAGACGGAGAGGGCCAACCAAAACCTGGAACAATACCTTCGGTGTTTTATAACGGATACACAGGATTATTGGGTGGATCTGCTTCCTTGGGCTGAGTTTGCTCTTAACTCCCTTCGCAATGACTCCACTCAAGAATCTCCCTTCTTCATAAATTGTGGCTTTCATCCTTCCCGTCTACCCTTCTCCCCTCTATCCTCAGGAGTACCAGCGGTTGACAAGTGCATCTCCCGGCTGAAAGACTTATGGATGAGGATTCAGGAGAACTTAAAGGTGGCTACAGGGAGACAGAAACTCCAGGCAGACTGTCTTCGACGCCCGGTCCCGGAATTCGTCCCAGGAGACAGGGTTTGGTTTCTTCCAGGAATATCCAACTAAAGGTTCCTACCATGAAGCTAGCACCCAAGTTCCTCGGTCCCTTTCTTGTGGTCAGGAGGATTAATCCTGTGGCTTATCGCCTTCGCCTTCAACCCTCGATGAAGAACCCTTCAGTCTTTCATGTATCTTTGCTTAAACCAGCATTCCAGAGTCCTCGCTTTTCTAAGACCACGTCTCCTCCACTTTCTCTTCTGATCCAAAGTCAACAGGAGTACGAGGTTCAGTCTATCCTGGATTCTAGGATTTCCAGAGGAGGAGTACAATACCTGGTCCACTGGAGGGGGTTTGGACCAGAGGAACGTTCCTGGATTCCCCACCGGGATCTCCACGCGCCTCGACTCATCCAGGCTTTCTATCGTAAGAATCCCTCCAAGCCATGTCATGGACGCCTGGAGGTCGCCCCTGAAGGGGGGGGGTACTGTAAGGGTCTGGGAGTCACGCTGCCCTCGGCGTGCTCCCCACTCACCTGCAGCTCCGCCGGGTCCCCCCGCGGCACGTGAAAAAGGAAACTTATCTAAGACCTTAGAAAAGAAGACTGGACATAGCGCAGACTGTATACCAAGAATTTATAAAAGGTAAGTGAAAGGTATTACACTCACATGATTTCAAAAGTTTAAAAGCATTTCGATCACACGCAGTGGATCTCAGCAGCCGGATAGATGGTGTATCTGGTTCCCCTCCTTCCGTGGTGTGCGTGTCACTGGTTTGCGTTCCAACTGCACAGGAAGTGATGTCATCGGCTTCTAGGGGTTCCGACCAGTAGTACAGACGTCACTCTACGCGTTTCATCTCATCGATTTCATCAGGAGTGACTTTGTGATGGGTGTGGGATGCATATATACCCCTAACTTAGTTCCCATTGGTGAATGGCTAACTAGATTTTAATTGGGTTAACGATTATACTGAGTGGATACACATGAGATAGAATGAGACATGTAATTAATCCCTCTACATCTTACATATGCAGAGGTCCAAAAAATAATACAATCAATCAATGTTGAAAATTTAATGCAGAAATGTATCTTTAAAAATGCTAATGCATAGATATAAAAAATGTTTAAATAAACATTATAAAAATATAAACATAAAAACAGGTATATATGAAATAAATAGGCAGTAAGTAAAACAATATGAGTCAGAACAGGGAAACTAGCTAATTATAAAGCATAGTTGATTCATAGGAATAGGTGAAATCTATTGTGGAAACAAGAAACAGGGCATAAGTAACATTATAGAAAAGGTTTCAAATCAAATTCCAAATTCAGACCAGCAGGAGCCATGGTTTTTAGTTCGAACATCCAATATGATTCTCTTTTTATCAGTGCTTTATCTCTATTACCCCCTCTCCAGTGAGGCAAAACCTGTTCGATGGCTTTAAATTTTAACCCTTTAGGATCTGAATTGTGTGATAAATAAAAATGATTTGAAACACTGTGTGTGGTCAATTTTCTTTTTATGTTTCCTATGTGTTCCAATATACGGGTTTTTAAAGATCTTATAGTTTTCCCAATATATTGTAGACTCACATTCACATTCACACTCTCTCCAGAACGCCGATCACAGCTCCACGTGGGCGCGCGCGCACGCCAATTCTCTTCTTCTACTGTTGGGCCGGCGGGTATGCCCGGTCACGCGCCCGCAAGCGCAGCTACACAGAGGTGCAGCCATACGGAGCCGCACCAACCCCTTAAAGGCACAGCACCTCAAACTATTGCTGCAATCAAATGCAGTCTTACTACTGGGCTTTATGGCTCCTCACCTGGGACTCATGCTGGACCTATCCCTGCCGTAGCCTGGCCCTTCCACACACCCCCACCTTGTTGCGCTGCCATTGGACCCTCTCTCCTATATATACCCTACAGTGTCACTGACTCGTTGGCTGAGCATAGAACCAGTTGTTCTCATCACTCTCTGCCTCCCTAGTCCTGTCTTGTCCTGTCTTGTTTTGCAGTTTTCCTCGTGTACCGAACCGGCTTCCGCTACAACTACCCGCACCTCAGGCATCCCGAACTCGGCATACGGCAACACGACTCTCCGCACCTCTGGCATTCCGAACCCGGCAAACGGTAAACGATTACGTCCTTCTCTCTAACCCCGGACATGGCAAACAGCACCCTCTACCATCCGTACCTCTCCTGCCCCAATCCGGACTCCCAGACCACTCTACTCTCAAGATGTGCCCTCGTGGCTGTGGGTGGCGTTATATCCTATCTCACCTTAGCACCGCGGTCCCGTCTCGTTTGTGGTGAGCATGTCCTGACATCAAGGTACCAAAAGAATGGGGGAGCTCCCAGCACTCAAACCGATAAATGATGAAATAAGACTTGCGTTTACTGATTGATCAGTGTTGTTGATTGAAGTGCTGGTTGGTTAAAGTGTGTGCAGTTAGAACCAGAAGGAAAGGGAAGTACTGGGTATACTAGCAGGGGTGGCTGTTTTTGGGGAGTGTGCAGTGGGTTAATCTATTTTTAAAGTGTGCTGTAATTTGAAGCCTGTAACTTTTTTTCCCCTTTCTCCTGCCTGAGGCAGAGTGGGTGTGGTTAGTTAATTGGCTGGCCTAACACACCTGCAGTGGGTGGGGTTAGTTAATTGATAACCTAACACACCTGCTGGGTGTCCTTATTTAAACAGAGGCTTCTAACGAATCCTTAGCCTGCGTGTACTGATTGATCTGTGTGGTTGATTGAAGTGCTGGTTGGTTAAAGTGTGTGCAGTTAGAACAAGAAGCAGTTTGAACAAGGAAGCAGTTAAACAAAGTACAGTTTAATGAAGTACAGTTTACTGTTAGTACTTCTAAACTTCATAGTTGCTAGAATAAGCAGGATTGAAAATGCCACTCAATGCACATCTTGCCACATGTATGTGCACTTGGAGCAGCTGTTCCAAGGAGCATACCGCTGTGAGAAGTGTGAGCAGGTGGTCTCTTTAGAATCAGAGATTGCTGATCTGAAGAGGCAACTTGCAATATTGAGGGACATTGGCAATCTTGAAAGGGAATTAGAGCTCACTGAGAAGGCCCTTGCTTCGGCTAGTGGTGCAGATGGTGGCGCTTTTAGTGAGGAGCAGGTAAGTAGCTTAGTTGCTGTTAGTGAGGAGCAGGTAGGTAGCTGGGTGACAGTTAGACGGGGAAGCAGGGGCAATAGGGAGAGGCAGGTCGTTTCTGAGCTGACACATCCCAATAGATTTGCCATTTTGAGTGAAGATATTGGGAATGTGAAATACAAACTAACTAAAAGAACTCTCTATCAGTGCTCGATCCAGGTGATTAGTGATTAAGTGATTACACCAAAATGAGTGACTTAAAGTGTAAACAACAAATGCACTCTCTGTCTATCCTGTAAGTAAGGATATTTTCCAACTGGTGGGGACATCTGAGTTAATATACTGCGCAATGGTGTAATTTTCTCTTTGTTTGTGATTACAGCCACCACCTGGGAAATCACACCTGGAAGAAAATCCACCCCAATCAGTTTGTTGATGTAACCTCTCACTAACAGGACTGTCAATACATTCAGGACTGTCTTTTGATATGGTACTGTAATCATCATCATCACATTTTGCGCCGGGGACATTATTTGTATTTGAAGATATTGGGAATGTTGGGGCAGAAATGGCAAGGCTGGGGGAGACTAATTCCTCTAGCAGCCAGGGGAATAGTTCCTCCAGCACAATGGGGACTCAGGATGCTCAGATGCAAAGAAAGATCGTGGTGGTAGGGGACTCCATTATTAGGAAGGTAGATAGGGCAATCTGTTGCAGGGACCGCATGATCCAAACAGTTTGTTGTCTCCCAGGTGCTCGGGTTCGGCACATTGCGGTTCGGGTAGACAGATTGTTGGGGGGGAGCTGGGATTGACCCGGCAGTCTTGGTACATGTTGGCACCAATGACAAAGTTAGAGAAAGATGGAGGGTCCTAAAAAATGATTACAGGGATCTAGGCCAAAAACTTAAGGCAAGGACCTCCAAGGTAATATTTTCTGAAATACTACCAGTGCCATGCACTACCGCAGGGAGACAGTCAGAGATCGGGGAGGTTAATGCATGGCTAAGAAAGTGGTGTAGGAAGGAGGGGTTTAGGTTTTTAGAGCACTGGGACTCCTTTTCTGAGAGGTGCCATCTATATTCTAGGGACAGATTGAACCTCAATGAAGAGGGATCTTCTGTGCTAGGGGGGAGAATGCTAAAAAGGTTGGAGGAGATTTTAAACTAGAGTGGAGGGGGGAGGGGAATGAAACAGATAATGAACTAAATGGAATAGATGAGGATACAAGGTGGTATGGAGGTAGAATGGGGGCAAGTGCAAGTTTGACAAGCAGTGAGATACCCATAGTAAATAGAGATAATACTAGAAAACTTCTAAAGACTAAACCAAGTGGGAGCAGAAAGGAAGGAGCAGATAAGATAATAGTACAGGCTGAAAAAAAACTTAAATGCATGCTTGCTAATGCAAAAAGCCTGACAGATAAAATGGGGGAGCTTGAATTAATAGCTACAAGGGAGCAGTATGATATCATAGGCATTACTGAAACATGGTGGGATGAAACTCATGACTGGACAGTTAATTTAAAGGGGTATTCTTTTTTTCGGAAGGATCGAACAAATAGAAGGGGAGTATGGAGTATGTCTATATGTTAAACCAGATCTAAAACCTATTATAAGGGATGATGTCTATGAAGGGAATAATGAAAATGTAGAGACCCTGTGGATCGAAATTAGCAGTGGAGGTAAAAGTATAAAGAAAATGTTTGTGGGAATATGCTATAAACCACCAAATATCTGTGAGATTGAGGAAGCTAAAATACATTTGCAAATGGAGAAGGCATAAAAACTGGGTCATGTTTGCATAATGGGGGTTTTTAATTATCCATACATAGACTGGGGCAATGAGATTAGCGTTACAACAAAAGGAAACAGGTTTTATGGGGGTGCTTAAAGATAATTATATAACCCAAATTATTGAGGAACCAACCAGGAGAGGGGCAGTTCTGGATTTGGTCATATCAAACAATGTAGAAGTAATAACAAATATTCAAGTCCTGGAACATTTGGGTAACAGTGATCATAACATGGTCTCATTTGAAATAAATTATCAAAAACAGATTACTTGGGTTCATCAAAGACTTTAAACTTTAAAAAGGCAGATTTTAATAAATTGAGGTCTAATCTAGTAGTAATACAATGAGATGATGTTTTTGCAGGGAAAAATGTAGAAGATAAATGGGCAGTCTTTAAAACATTGTTAGAAAAGCACACTTATCAGTGTATACCCTTGGGTAATAAGTATAAAAGAAATAAGTCAAAACCAATGTGGCTAAATAAACAGGTAGGGGAAGAAATGGACAAGAAGAGGAAGGCGTTAAGATTCTTTAAGTCAGAAGGGACAGAGACATCGTATCAGAATTTTAAGTAATGTAACAAAAATTGCAAAAGGGAAATTAAATTAGCAAAAATGGATAATGAAAAAAGGATTGCAATAGAAAGTAAGGTCAACCCTAAAAAGTTCTTTAAGTAACTTAATAACAAAAAAATGAGAAAAGAAAATATAGGACCCTTTCAGTGTGAGATGGTTAGGCAGATTATTGGAGATAAGGAAAAAGCAGAGGTATTAAACAAATTCTTTGCCTCTGTGTTTACCATTGAAGAATCAAGTTCAATAGTAGCGCCAGAGGAGGAAGCCACAACTTCCATATTAATAACCAATTGGTTAACTGAGGAAGAAGTTCAAAAGCGACTTGAAAACGACTTGAAAAAATTAATGTAAATAAGGCACCTGGCTCCGATGGCATACATCCAAGAGTTCTCAAGGAGTTAAGCTCAGTAATAGCAAAACCATTATATTTAATATTCAAGGACTCCATTTCCACAGGCTCAGTACCACAAGATTGGCGTAAAGCAGATGTGGTGCCTATATTTAAAAAGGGAGCTAGATTACACCCGGGGAATTACAAACCTGTAATCCTGACTTCAATAGTAGGGAAACTACTTGAAGGTTTAATACGGGATAATATTCAGGAATACCTAAAGGAAAACAAAATTATTAGTAATAGTCAGCATGGATTTATGAAGGATAGATCTTGCCAAACTAACCTTATTTGTTTCTGTGAGGAGGTAAGTAGGAATTTAGACCAGGGTAATGCAGTTGATGTGGTCTACTTAGATTTTGCAAAGGCTTTTGATACAGTTTCACACAAGAGGTTGGTGTACAAAATAAAGAAAATTGGACTCAGTAATAATATATGCACCTGGATTGAAAACTGGTTAAAGGACAGACAACAGAGGGTTGTCATAAATGGAACTTTTTCAGGTTGGGCTAAAGTCGTGAGTGGAGTACCTCAAGGATCGGTACTGGGACCCCTGCTTTTTAACTTTATAACTTGTTTATTAATGACCTTGAGGTTGGGATCGAGAGCAAAGTCTCCATCTTTGCTGATGATACTAAATTGTGTAAGGTAATAGAATCAGAGCAGGATGTAATATCTCTTCAGAAGGACTTGGAGAGACTGGAAACGTGGGCAGGTAAATGGCAAATTAGGTTTAATACAGATAAATGTAAGGTTATGTATTTGGGATGCAAGAATAAAAAGGCGACTTACAAATTAAATGGAGATATATTGGGGGAATCCTTGATGGAGAAGGATTTAGGAGTGCTTGTAGACAGCAGGCTTAGCAATAGTGCCCAATGTCATGCAGTAGCTGCAAAGGCAAAAAAGATCTTATCTTGCATCAAACAGGCAATGGATGGAAGGGAAGTAAACATAATTATGCCCCTTTACAAAGCATTAGTAAGACCACACCTTGAATATGGAGTACAATTTTGGGCACCAATCCTAAGAAAAGACATTATGGAACTAGAGAGGGTGCAGAGAAGAGCCACCAAATTAATAAAGGGGATGGACATTCTAACTTATGAGGAGAGGCTAGCTAAATTAGATTTATTTACATTAGAAAAGAGGCGTCTAAGAGGGGATATGATAACTATATACAAATATATTCAGGGACAATACAAGGAGCTTTCAAAAGAACTATTCATCCCACGGGCAGTATAAAGGACTCGGGGCCATCCCTTAAGGTTGAGGAAAGGAAATTTCACCAGCAACAAAGGAAAGGGTTCTTTACAGTAAGGGCAGTTAAAATGTGGAATTCATTACCCATGGAGACTGTGATGGCAGATACAATAGATTTGTTCAAGAAAAGGTTGGACATCTTTTTAGATGGGAAAGATATACAGGGATATACCAAATAAGTATACATGGGAAGGATGTTGATCCAGGGATTAATCCGATTGCCAATTCTTGGAGTCAGGAAGGAATTAATTTTTCCCCTTAATGGGGTTTTTTTTTTTGCCTTCCTCTGGATCAATAAGTAAGTATAGATATAGAATAAAGTATCTGTTGTCTAAATTTAGCATAGGTTGAACTTGATGGACGTACGTCTTTTTTCAACCTCGTCTACTATGTAACTATGTAACTGTGTGAGACAAAATAAGAAAAATTGCTTTTACTGGAAAAGAAATACATATACACTTAAGGCATAGATACTGGAAATATAATCAATTTTAACAGCACAATTGATCAAAGCAAAAAATGAGCCAACAGTGTATGTGTAGATTAAACATATAGTAAGGGAGAACACGGGATGAGGGAAGAGAAGGGAGGAGGGGAAGACAAGGGGAAAATTAGGGAAATAAGGGGGGCAACGTTTTTGGGCGGAGAGCCCCTTCTTCTAGCCCATTCCCCAAGATCTCTACGATCTCTACGATCTCTAGCAACAGCTTATGAAAAACCAACAAGGTAAAGACACAAGCGCAGGGTATCAGGAAAGGGAAGGTGCTGATCACCTAAGGAGGCATGATATACAGCCAACAAAATGAATAAACGGAGTAAATGTGGCTCAAACTGGCACTGACTCCTACAAGAAATACTGCAGGGTTTACTGCTGCTACAGAGACTCTCTACTGATCGTGCAAGTAAGGCCCGTAATATAGTGGGCGCGCTTGCTGCGCCATGCGTGCTCGGCACTTATTGGCTGTGGTTAGCCAGCCATTGTACGTTAGGGCCGCGCGCGCACACGGCAGTGAACGTGAAGCCGGCCGACAAGGGGGAAGATTCAGAAAAGTAAGTATTCGCGCCACTACCGCTGTAATGTATGTATGTGCGTGTATGTGTGTACTTGTGTATGTATGTGTGTATATGTGTGTGTGTGTGTATGTGTATATGTATGTATGTGTGTGTGTGTGTATGTGTGTATATATATTTGTCAATGTTGCACAATAAAAATAATTTGTATTCATACTGTACAACATGTCTTTTTTTATTTAAAAAATATTATTTAATAAATTATTAACTCACACAATCTATACACAAACACACACACACACACACACACACACACACACACCACACACACACAGTTACCCAGACAACACACAAACACAAACACGCAGTACCTTCCAAGTCGGCACTCACAGCAGCACGGACCCGTACACACAAAAATCGCCCACTATATTACGGGCCTAAAACTTTAAAGCCTAAAAAAAATCTGGTATTTCTTGTAGGAGTCAGTGCCAGTTTGAGACACATTTACTCTGTTTATTCAGTTTGATGGCCATATATCATTACTCCCTAGGTTTTCAGCACCTTCCTTTTCCTGATACCTTGCGGTTGTGTCTTTAACTTGTTAGTTTTTCATAAGCTGTTGCTAATTGAATCAGAGATCTCGCTCTGTGCTTTTTTCCATTGTGTTTGCATAATTAGAGTGTGGCATTTATTTTTACCTTCTGTGTCCACCTTGTAAGGGAGACTCTGTTCCTTTTAGGTGTAAGGGAAGTTCCTGGGATTGTAGAGATCTTGGGGAACGGGCCAGAAGAAGGAGCTCTTCATCCTGAAACGTTGCTGTTAATTGTGCTGCTGCAATTGTGCTGTTAACATTGATTATATTTCCAGTATATATGACCTATGTGTATATGTGTATATTTTCTAGTAAATGCAATTTTTCTTATTTTTTCTTTTTTCATAAGTTATCGGTTTGAGTGTGGGAACTCCCCCTTTCTTTTGGTATATATTTGAAGGAGGGTATAGGGTCCCTCCAGGTTCCCGTTGCACCATATTCGTATTTTACTAATGTATATATACACGAGTGATATTTAATCTATATACTTTCAATAAATCAATGTGCTCCAATCAACGCCACCATTTTTATTGTAGGCGTCTCCCAGTGTGACTTTATATAAGGTTTGGTGTGCTTTCATGCTACTATTTTTTTTTAAAAATAACAGCCAATCCTATGTGATTTCCAACATGGCCATATGTACAGTTTACAGTGTACATTAGTATCCTGTAGGTAATATTTTAATGTATTCTGTTCCATGTCAAATATTATAACTTGATTTGTTAAAGAAAAAGTTATGGAGGAGTGGAGATATACAGTACGAAAAGAGAAGAGCGCAACAAAGAAAAAAAACTCAAAGGTGAATTAATTCACTATTTTAAAAAAAATATAAAAAATTTAAGTTGATCTACTGTACTCAAAAACTCGACAGTATTTCAACAATACAAATTTGTATCCCAATCCTGAGGAAGCGGATGCAGTGAAACGCATAGAGTCCAGACTTTGTTTCCTGCTGCCCCATGCTGACACTGGTACGTCTATCTCCCAGAATCAGAGCTGTGTCCTGCTAGATCACAAGCTATCACAAGTCACGAAGGACGCTATGCGGGTCAGGCGGCAGTGAGATTTTGGCACTCAGAACAGAGTATAAATCTTTAATTCAATGCAAATTTTAACTTGTTATACCATGAGTGAGCATTTGTTTGTGCCTTTTGTGTCTATATCCATACATTTGCCTATACTATCAGCACCATCGTTTTCCCTTATCTTTCCTCTGAGCTGGATTCCTGTTATAAAGCTGGATATACAGATGGACACCAGAGGGGATTCTTAGGCTTGTTGCCTATGTTTCACAAAGACTATTTTTATTGAGTGTACCTTTTGATATTTTTGCTGTTCCAGTTATCTATTCTCTTGCTGAAGAGATCTTTACTTTGCACTTTTTCTATTGCACTGCCTTGTTGATTTTTAGAGAGACAGGTAGGTCTAATCTTGCTATTTTTGAGTAAAAGTATAACTGTTGGCAAATTTAAAGAGGAGGGAAGATACCAGAGCCGAGGAAGGAGATGCAAATATGTTTGAGTATAGAAATTAGAGTGGAAGCAAGATGTTTGAGGAGAGGGGTGGTAATGGGGTCAAGAGGTAAAGTGGTAGAAGGAGAGGAGGAGAGCACCAGAAAAAAATCCTCCTCGATGACAGGGGATTTTTTTTTTAACTAAGGCAGTAGGAGAATTAGGAAGAATGGTTTAGACTTGTGAGTGTTCATTAATTAGAAAAGGAGCTTTGCTTAGCTTGGGAGAGGGCAGAATTGAAACAGGATGGGATAATTGTAGTGAACGAATTCAGTGAGTGTGAGATTTCCTCCAGAGGCGTTCAGAGGAGCGAGAGCAGGAACAGAGAACCCCCACATCCTCCAGGAACTTCTTTGCCTTTGCGGGTTCTTTAATAGCGAGAGCTGTGAGCAATATTTCCACATGGTCAGTTGGAAGGGTAAACCCCAATCATATCACATATTGCTATTATGGAAGGCGTTGGTCACACACCTGCGATCTCTGTATCTGTGCTTTGTCACGGGAGACAGGTTAACATACATCTGTCACTTGACTCTGTCCAGTGTGATCAACGGATAGTTTCTTGATGCCACCATGATGGTTTCCTTAATTTGATATAGTGGAGTTGTTGATATCCCTTGGGGCCCTAGTGTTGGGTGACCTGGGTTAAAGAGCCCTGTGTCGAGGAGAAGCCGCAAATCTGGAATATTGCAGCAGAGCAGCAGAAAGGGGCACTGCAGAAATTTTAGCAGGCCAGTAGTGGTCTAAGGGACTTCCCCCGGATACGCCGGTTATTCATGTGAGACCTATTATCTTGATCTATCTGGTGTTCTTCGACCTCAGCCAGCATTGATATCAGACTATTCAGTTCCTCGCAACCATGTCTACTATTTTGTTCTCCAGTTAATTTGTGTGTTCTTCTAAATGTACCAGGTCACCCTGGAGATCTGGTGATTTGGAAGATGGTGCTTCACCAGTACACGCTCTATTGTATAAAAACAATATATTCAGAGTATTGTCCCAATGTCCATAATAACTGTATAATAACAAAGATCACCCAAGGTAGATTAAGGAACCTAGTGGTGCCCACCTGGCTACCACAGAGATTGGTGACCTGGTAAGTGATTACCTACCAATAGGGTTTAGATAAATAAAACAGCAAGCACTGAAAAGGTAAATACAGAAGGGCTTTTGCCCTTTACCTGACTGTGAAATCCAGACAGGGAAAAACTCTGCAGCGTGCAATCCTCAATTGTAGAGATCAGGATATGTAGAAGGAAAGGAGCACAGCATCCGCATCAGTGGATCAAAAATAGATAGGGCAACTCTAGATGTACACTGGCGACACACTTTATTCGAGCTTGGCTAGTCCCACGAATTCGGGTATACCCGGGTGTATTGAGGTTTGTGACTGTTTTCTGCCCGAGTGCATTGAGTTATTTTCCAAGCAGGGATTGAAGCATTTTATTCCCGCTGGCTGCAATACTGCACAGTATATATATATATACTGCATTATAATTCATGAATTTATGCCATCTGGTAGACACGCGAAGCATTGCAGCCTATTAAATCCTAATCATTATCATTTAACAGATCAGCCGCCCATCAGCCAGGCATGAACCCAGGCTGGGAAGGCAAATGCAACGGGGCTTGTCAGAGGTGAGGAGTGGCGCATTCCAGGTTTCTGCCAGGTACATACTGGGTATTTGCTCGAATAAAGTGTGTCGGTGCAGTAGTAAAATTGTGTTTATTGCACAATCAGCTTAGCAATGAAGGTGTAGGAAACACACCAACATGTTTCATCCAACAGGACTTTATCAAGCTCCGACTATAAGCGCATGTGATGGCGTCAATACATTTGTTTTGATCGCTGTCGCCATCGCCGGCACTATAAGTGCGGCCTAATGTAGTTGAGATTTAGATCCCTAAATTTGGAATCGGAGCAGCCCTAGAAAGCATCCCTTCAGCTTTGCGCCATGCCTTGCCCATCATCAGCTTTTAAGGATATCCCTACTTCAGCAAAGGTGCCAAGTGGCTCAATAATTTTGATTGCGCCACCTGTGCTGAAGCAGGGATTTCATT
Source organism: Ascaphus truei (assembly GCF_040206685.1). Lineage (NCBI taxonomy): Eukaryota > Metazoa > Chordata > Amphibia > Anura > Ascaphidae > Ascaphus > Ascaphus truei. The sequence continues at coordinate 374,862,691 of NC_134486.1, read as the reverse complement.
AAAACCTGACCTGTCTGTGGCCCTTTAGGACAGCAGTTCAGCACACCTGATTTTGACAATATTTTGGTTGCTGCAAACCTCACTATTATTTATTTCCACGTTCAGTTGATTGTCACAGAGCATTAAATGCATTATCTTGAATAATTGGCATTTTTTTCAAGATGAACCACAAATTAAAGACTTTTTTTCCCAGTCTTCCATTAATTTCTTTTAGGAAGTGATGTCAACTTACAGATGCCCTTGTGATGAAGTCTGACCATGGATGACAATAGCGCCAAACAATAGTTCTTTGGTGACCCTATTTTTGACACATTCCCCTGCCTAAACTGTTGACATTGTAATGGCATCATAAAAGGTGACAAATTCAACCACCAACTTTCAGTTAAAACATAATATATTCAACAATTTGGGCACATACTTTGTTCTATACATCAGTAGGAACAAGGTGTCTCCGCCATACTAGTGTAAATAAAGATAATATTATTATAATGCATAGCCCTTTTGTCAGTGCTCAGTGTTAATACATTGTTAAATACATCCTGAAATGCCTGTGTGGGTTGGTGTATGTAGGTGAAACATCACAACCATGTATAGAACACCATGTCTTCATAAATTGACTGTTTGAAATAAAAATATATATACAGTGGCGGCACGCTTTATTCTTATGCGGCCGCCACCGCGTTGTGGGGAGAGCCGCCGATTAGCCGGCGGCTCGTTTGGGGATTTCCCTGGTGCGTGCCGCGCATCACTCTGGCGCCGGTCACGCGTTCCAGGGTTCCCCGGCATCCCCGAAGCCTGCAGAGGCAGCAGGGGAAGGGGAAGGCTGGCATAGCTGTGCGCAAGCCAGGGGGAGCAGCCAGGGGTTCGGGGAAGGGGAAGGGGAGGGGAAGGGGAGGTTACCATTTTTAATAAACGCGCCGGGAAGGGGTAGATGCGGCTCGCTCGCGGCTCCGTTTTGGTGCCAGCTGGGCGGCAGCCAAAAAAAGCCCTGTTCATAACGGGCAAATGTTAGAATTACCTGTGACGGTGCAGTAGGATATATACTGTCACAAGACACTTTTTAGAGGCCTCCAAACATACTGTATCTCACAGCAGAGATATCAACATTTTGAGATAGTTGAATTTCTCCCTAGGGCCGCTGATAGAGAAAACAGACTTAAACAACTTGACAGTTATTGGATCATTGAACTTAACATATGTAGCCCTAGAGGGATGAGTGAAAAAGTTGACCTCTGCTTGTTTCTATGATAATACCCTTAGTTTTCTAAATTCCTCAACATGACAATTTTTTATTCATTGGATTGGTATTTTCTTGTTTTTAATTGGCACATCTTACTACAGTATATGACTGGGTGGTAATTTGAGGACTATCCAGACCCTGACAAAAGACATCACGGTTGGATTTTGTATCTATTGAGAATTTTATACTCATATTAGGATCTGGACTCAGTGAACTTTGATCTGATTACAGTGACTGCATTTTGTGTTTGGTTTTGTTCTTTACAGTTGGGCTATAAGTGTTTAGGGAAGTACCTTTTGTCCTTTGGACTTGAGGGAACGGGCCTGTGGAAGGGGTTCTCACCCAGAAACGTTGCCCCCCTGGTTACCCATCCACTATATACACCCCCCACACTTTTTTGTTGTTCCCTCCTCCTCTCCCATTGTGGTATCCCTTCCCTTGTGTATTTGACCCCACTTTACTCTTTGTGTATTCCTTGACATTATTCCAGGTTTTCTGTTTATCTTGCTGTCTTCATAAAATTTGGTTCTTTTTGGCATATTCCAATTTTGACCTTAATTCTAATAGTCAGTGAGTGCGGGATCATTTCAGTGTATATAAACAACACAGGGTCATCCCTTGAGGTTGGGGGAAAGGATATGTCACCACGTACAGAGGAATGCGTTCTTAACCGTAAAGGCAGTTAAAATGTAGAATTCATTAACCATGGAGACTATGATGGCAGATATAATAGATATTTAAAGACACCATTTTAAGTCCTCTAACTCACGTGGCATATTTCCAGGCAAGGGAACCTCCATTTTGAGCACAGTTCGTTCTCCACCTGTATAGGAATCGCAATTCTGATGGGAAATCATTTCCTCTGTACAGCACATGGTTGCAGTCTACCAAGAGTAGATGTACCCCAGCCTAGCAAAGCTCCATCTCGATACGCTGCACACGATTACAGTCCATTACAAGCACTCTGTGGTTCCATGATCTGGCTACAGCTAGTAGGCTTCTTCTAGTGGAGGTTCGGGCACTTTGTATGTCAGAAACCCCTACTGAGATAGTCCCTATGCAGTACCCTTATGCCGCCCCACTAGGCTGCCAGTATTGCGGACCCTTTCCAGAGGTCTCTGGGAATCAGTTAACCAAAGCACCCCCTTTAGGCATCCCGACTACCTTCCTCAGGGCAGCTTAGAACAGAAAAAGCCTTCTTGTCTCCACACAATTCACCCAATAGGGCAGTGTGACAGGGTAAATAAAAGCCAACAGCTATATGCCTGGAAAACCTATGTCTAGTCTGCAGTGCAGCACTGACTAGGTTAACTTCAGCTGGGAACTTTAGGACAATTAGTTGGATCCCAGCTGCCTAATCAGGGTGTGTTAAAAACCCAGGCTGTAGACACATGGTGCTGGCTTTTGAGGAGAGAGGAGTAAGCTACTGAAGAGATTACTGAAACAAGGTCTGTTATCAAAGTAGATGAATGATGAACTGTCAGTCTTCTGCATAGAAAAGGGTAACTGCATTATTTTTAGACTGTCCGCTAAAGAGAAACTGTTTTGTTTGTCTGCTGAAGAAAAAGCCATTTTCTTTTCTCTTGTCTGCTGAAGAAAAAGCCATTTTTCTTTTCTCTTGTTTGCTGAAGAAAAAGCCATTTTCTTTTCTCTTGTTTGCTGATGAAAAGCTATTTTTGTTTTTTGTGTGCTGTATATCTTTTAAGACTAAATAAATAAGCCTTGTTAAGAAACCCGTGTGTGTAGTTGCATGTACCCTGCAACAGGCAGTCTACATCATTGTTCCATTGCGGGGAGATCTGGTCCCTAGTTATGGTATGCCGGGGTCCCCTGGACACTATACCTAGCTTCCCTTCTTCAATTTCAGTACTTATTCTGGAAGCGTACCTTGCTACTTCCTTCTTTGTTTCGCTGAAAGCCTATCCTGTTACAGATTTCAGCAGTGCCTCCAAATGAAACAGTGTTTCCCCCACCCGGTGGGAGATTTGTCCATTGTGTATGGTTCATATACCTGCTGGTAACAGGAGGTCTGAGTCCTCCGCCGATGGTAGTGGGGACACAGGACCAGGCTTCTGGGGTTCGTACCACACATATCTCTTTAGCAGTGCAGCGCCTCCATCTGTCGTAGGCTCCAGGAACTAAAGGTGATCTCCCACGGTATAACTATTACTTCTCCCCCCCAGTAAAGTCACGCGCCAGGCAGGAGGTATATAAGAACAGGAACGGTTTATTGTCTTCTGTACAGCACAGTTACATGGCAGGATTCTGCCCAATGCAGTACTCTCAGCTCTCACTGAAGGATGGTCCCTGGACCATCACTACAGGCCAAGGCCATCTGCAGCCATCCTAGCTCTTCCCTGCCTCCCTAGCAGAGGTAGAGGTATGGTTCACACTCACTCTCCTTGGAGGGAAGAGTACAAGGGAAGGCCCCAATCTCATGCTCCCAGTTGTGTGTCCAGCCTTCCTCAGTGGGGAAAGGACACTACTAAATTTAGGGCAGTCCTGCCTCTTCTCATTCATATTCTAAACTCTCTTGGTATCCGCAGCAAAGCTCTATCCGGGTATAGCGATGACTGGTCCAGCTATCTCTCTACCTACTCTGTCATGTAAGTTCTAGTAAGACACAGACAGTGAAAGGCTGTCCTATGGGTTTTCCCCCTCCTCATGCTGACTTCCTGAGTGACTGAGTGGTGGTGCATTTGCTGGGCCCTCCCATTGAGCTACAGGAAGTGCCTAAATTATAGTATGAAGCTCAGCCCCTTACGGGTGGGTCCTTCAGTCTGTGATTGGGGTTCCAGACTATCCCTTCATGGGGTAGGAGCTCTGAACTCTCCTGCCTGCTGGGAGAGAGAGACATGTGCTCAGTCCCTCATGGGCTGAGGCACTAATTAAATCTATAAAGGACTCACTATTACCAGCAGGCCAGTACCATCCAGATGCCAGGGATCTTCCTTATCAACTAAAGCATTCACTGTAACACATCACAGTGGCTGCTATAATAAAGGTCATCCTCATTTATATTTCTGGCTCTGTGGCAGTCTGTGTGGAGGGAGCATTGTGAGTAAGGACGGTCATAGCGAGGACCCCTTCAGCCTTGCCCCCTATGTCTGGAGGCGCTGTCACCAAGAAGAAGAACCAGAGGAATCCCTAAAAGTCTGTCTTCCCCCACACCATTGTGGGTACCTTAGCTCCCCTGTGCCAAACAGGTAACCAGCACTACACCTAGCAATAGCCATGATTAAATCTCCCAGAGGCAGGGGGGGTGACAAGTGCTACACTGGTTCTCAACATACCTCTCCAATCACACATTGTCGGTCTCTGTTGCTAACATGTCTTAGTCTCCTGTTGATCTGTCTGTTGGTGTAACTCAGGGTCCTGTTCTGGGACCTTTCATTTTTTCTCTATACACACTATCACTTGGTGACCTCATCAACTCTTTTGGCCAAAGGGTTTAACTAAATAACCAAGTTATTACTATTATTATTCAAGTATTTATACTTTATACTCATTACCATATATGTTTTGTCAATTTGATGTAGCATTGGGCACCCGTGTCTTCTGTTGTACGTATACATTTGCCACGCTCAGTAGCACTCATTTTGGCATAAATATATATTCATGATGTGGTGGATGTAGGAGTTTGAGCTACTGCACCGACACACTTTATTCGAGCAAATACCCAGTATGTACCTGGCAGATACCTGGAATGCGCCGCTCCTCACCTCTGACAAGCCCCGTTGCGTTTGCCTTCCCAGCCTGGGTTCATGCCTGGCTGACGGGCAGCTGATCTGTTAAATGATAATGATTAGGATTTAATAGGCTGCAATGTTTCGCGTGTCTACCAGATGGCATAAATTCATGAATTGTAATTCAGAATATATATATATACTGTGCAGTATTGCAGCCAGCGGGAATAAAATGCTTCAATCCCTGCCTGGAAAATAACGCAATGCACTCGGGCAGAAAACAGTCACAAACCTCAATACATCCGGGTATACCCGAATTCGTGGGACTAGCCGAGCTCGAATAAATTGTGTCGCCAATGTATCTGGGAATGTGTGCTAATTAATTTCTGACTGGTAACAGTCTCTGGAGTTTAGGTGGCACCTCCCCCCAGAGCTCGCCCCTCCCCACCTTTTTAACTTGGGAGGTTCTAGCAACTTTCTGAAATAGACAGGACTCACAGCAGTTCCTTCCCCTCATACAGAGGTAACAGGAAGGGTTCACAGCTTTAGTGTTAGGACCTGCATTTTTTGGTTTACCTTGACGTTGGTATGCATGCTTACGATGCTTTGGCCAAAGGGTTTAACTAAATAACCAAGTTATTATTATTATTATTCAAGTATTTATACTTTATACTCATTACCATATGTGTTTTGTCAATTTGATGTAGCATTGGGCACCCGTGTCTTCTGTTGCCTCGCTCAGTAGCACTCATTTTGGCATAAATATATATTCATGATGTGGTGGATGTACAGTAGGAGTTTGAGCTATCTGGGAATGTGTGTAAAAAAATATATATATATATATTTCATACATTTTAAGTTATGGTGGATGAAAAAGGCGACAGAAAACCTCCACCGTTAGCATATAGCCAATAAAGAATATCACTTGTGAGCACATTCACATGTCTTAAACAGGTCTACAACCCTGCCTTTCAACCATTATCACCTCGCATACAGTGCTCCCACTGCAGCAAGGAATTCTGGGATATGACATGCAAATGAGCACACCATGTGTCACCTTTTGTCTGGAATATCCATTCACATGGAGCCCATTTAAGCTGATGTATCACCGTTCACAAAGCTTTTAAACACAGCATGGGACTAGCAAGTACAGACTACTCACAGACATGTTTAAACCTTGATGGGTATCATCAGTGTGAGGTTGGTCTATACTTGTTTTGAAATATTTCTAGGCTGGGTAGGTTTACCATACATTTTAAGTTATGGTGGGTAAATAGGTGACAGAAAACCTCCTCCGAAAACCTCCACCGTTAGCATATAGCCAATAAAGAATATTACTTGTGAGCACATTTGCATGTATTAGACAGGTCTGCAACCCTGCCTTTCAACCATGTGAATGGATATTCCAGGCAAAAGGTGACACATTGTGTGCTCATTTACATGTCATTTCCCAGAATCCCATGCTGCAGTGGGAGCACTTTATGCGAGGTGATAATGGTTGATAGGCAGGGTTGCAGACCTGTATAAGACATGCGAATATGCACACAAGGGATATATATATAAATATTATATATATATATCCACCCATACCCTCACACATGCGATCCAATCAAAGGTCTCTGATTGTTTCCTGGTTATATCCTCGTGGTTGGCGAACTGCCGTCTTAAACTTAATATGGCTTAAACTCATATTTCCCCTTAAACCTGGCCCAACAGACCCTTTTTCCATCACCGTAAACGGCTCTACCAACACTTCTGTCACCACAGTACGTTACCTACGGTAGGTGTTACATTTGACTCTTCCCTTTCCATCTCCATTCACATTCATGGAATAGCTCAAATTTGTTGCTTCTTCCTCCGTAATATTGTCAAGATATGCCCTTTCCTCTGTTACTCCAATACATTTCCTTATCTTCTCCCATCTGGATTATTGTAACATTCTGCGAATATGTACCACCTGCCTTACAGCTTTCTCCTTTGGAGTCTATCCCAATTCTGCTGCTAGATTCACTTTTTCCGAATACAGTTTCTGTTCCTCTTCTCCTTAAATCCCTCTCCTAGCTTCCTATCAAGTTTTGGATCACCCAAAATGTTCTCCTTCTTACCTTCAAGGCTCCCTGCTCTGCTCATCTGCTCCTCCCTACATATCTGCTTTGATCTCTCGCTGTTCCCCTGCTCGTCTCCTGTGCTACCCATAAATGTCTTCTTTCCACCCCATTTCACCTCTACTGCTCTCTCTCGCCTTTTCCCCTCACTGCCCTTTATCTACACACCTTTAAGACAAATCTTAAAACTCACCTCTTAAATGAAGCACTCCAATAGCCAAACACACATGTCTACTGCCCCACACACTCCTACCTATGACCGCCATCTATTTGACTTATACCCTCACCTGTTGTCTCTGCACGTTTCCCATCATACTACTGTATTTAGATTGTAAACTCTCAATGCAGGTCTTTTCTTTCATATTGTCTGATCTAATTTGTTGCACTTATTGTATTATAATTCTCTGTACTGTATTGACTCTCTTTTAAAGCATCAAGTACAGCTGTGGGTACAATATAAATACAGTACATACACAATCAGTCACATTTAAACCACCCAAAAAGTTGGAAGGAGGGAGTTTCGCTGGATTAGCGATTACATAACCCTTAAAACACAATGTATGTTTAGGCACTGAAAAGCTTATAGGTGCAGTCCCTTCTCTGGTCAAACTATATTAAGGAAAGTAATGTGTCTAGGTTTCACAGCTGAGTAATTCATAACTGTAACAGGGAAAAGCAGCAGGTTTTAACCAGAGCATGCATGTGAATGGACAAAAAGAGGGAGCAGTTAAATGTCACACCTACGCAACATGATTTGGTGGTTCTGTCTATTGTGATGGTAAAAGGGGATATTGGGCCAGGTTCATGAGCAAATCTGAAGAGCACAGCTATTTTAAGTTTCATGCAGCAAAGCGCCATAGACAAAGTTATGGCCAAGAGGCAATCAAAGACTTGGGATTAGATTGCAAATGTGAGATTAGAAGTGGATAGATATATCATCTTATGATCTCCACAGAGGACACCTAAAGCCAAAGGAGTGGATGAGGTACTGTAACCATGTGATAGTGCGTAGAGGGGGAGAACGAGATGTTCCCCCACATTGTCCTGAGGAACACCAACAGAGGACAAGGACATGTTGCCAAAAGAAACAGGAAAGGAGCAGTGAGTGGGTTAAAAAGAGAATCAGGACACCAAGTGAATGGGCAATTGCAATAAGAAAAGAGTAGTCAACAGTATCAAGAGCAGGAAAGAGATCAAGTAGGAGAAATACTTGAAGTAGCAGTGAGAAATAAAGTTTGGATTTTGCTTATTTGAGATCATTTGCTACTTTACCATCTAAACTGTATAGATTGTATGTAAACTCTTTATTGTGTGTAGGGCCACTTTTATGCAGCTATAGAAAATCAAAAACTCAATGATAATTATCTAAACTGTTTAAATTTAGTGTGCATTTAACAGTAGTTCTAGCAGCAGTATTTGTTTTCCTCTACAAGCTTGACATGCTCAAAGAGTCAAAGTGCAATCAAATACCTCCAAAAAAAGTAAAAATACAAATAAACATATTAGTCCATACACAGGCTACTAAGAGAGAGAGCGCTTGAAAAAACATTAGTTCAAAGAATAAGGGAGAAGCTAATGGCATGTCAAAACAAGTAGATAGAAAAAAAGGGGCGGTATGAGCCCCTAAGATTGATGCTACAACGTTGCAGTATGTGGATATATATTAGACAGTGGAGTAATACACCGCAGCAACTAGATATACATAAAATCCAATGGAATCAATAACCTTCAATGATAAACCCATAAACCTAGACGGGGGGCTTTTTAAAGCAAGGCTGGTAGAAGTACAGCGGAGCCCTGTCAGAACAGAGCCCCAAAGTAAATCAGATATCCAGCTACTGCTTGCCTCACCTGCGTCTGGTAGTAGAAGGGTTAAATCAGCTGGCCCACATCTCCGATGAAGCTGTAAGGCTGCCAGGTGCTGTTTGAGGAAATTTGCTGCTGTTGCTGACTGCGGTGGCGTGCTCCTGCTCGTGAGTAGGTAAACAGGTATGGTGAGAAGAAACGGCGGTCACTGCTGCTCCACAAAAAATATACCAACCAGGCGCGTAAAAACGAAATAATTTTAATAATCAAAAACAAAAAAGAACTTTCACATGGTAGTGTACCTCTAACGCGTTTCGTTCATACTAGAACTTTATCAAAGAGTACTCTTAGGCGGCCTTGTGTTACTGAATACACTTTTTTGATACCATACCTGCAGTGTGCTGTTTCTTTTTGGCTATTAGGATCCCCTGGTCTCCATATGGCTACATACTCTCTATGGGACAAGCATCTGCCTCCTGCAACAAAACCGTGCGTGCTAATCTCCATACCTGACTATATATATATATATATATATATATATATATATATATATATATACACAGTGGTTGACAAATCACCAAAAAATCTACTCGCCACACAAAAAAATCTACTCGCCACCTAGTACCAAACATGTGCTGCTTGGGCCAATATTTACTCGCCCGGGGGTTAAATCCACTCGCCCGGGGCGAGCAAATGTATAGGTTTGTCAAACACTGTATATATATATATATATATATATATATATTATATAGCAGTGTTCCGCTTTGTCTGGGGGGCCAAGTTTGAGAGGGGAAAGTGCGAGGTGATGTACAAAGAGCCGCACAAGGGGGGTAGAGGAATCCCCGACATCCCCACTATGCTGCGCGCCTTCTTTGTAAGCAACTGCGTGCAGATCACCCTGAGAGACTGCGACAAAGACTCCACTGGCTACTCCATGTCCCGCCTCCTACTCCTGCCGCTCTGGAGAGCACTGGGGTGGGACAAGTGGGACAGCTCCATCCCTTACAGCTGGCACACGCCCTGGTTCTACAAGGACGTGAAGTAGTTTGTGAGGCAGAACAATCTGGAGGGAGTAAAACCAGACCTGTGGAAGCCCAAGGTCATCTACAAAATGATCAGGGCTAAAGACATCATGGAATCGGTCCCAGGTCTCCACCCCAATACCTTTGGAACGGTGTGGAGGAATGTGGCATCTAAAAGACTAATGAATAAACACAAAGACATTGCTTGGCAGGCCATACACGGGGGACTCCCTGTTAATGCAGACAAGTACCAGAGTAAACTCTGCCTCGTGAGGCACTGCCTCAGGTGCAACCCAGTGGAGGAAAGCATCATACACCTCTTCTGGAACTGCCCCTTTGCGCAGGCCTTGCTGCGTGCGCTGGACACTGACTTAAAGGACTGTATACCGAGGAAGTGCGTCACGTACTACTCGGTGTTCCACGGACTTTTCACAGTTACACACACAGAGGACGCAATCGAAGCCAGTTGGCGTCTAATGTGCTGTTTCAAGGACGTTTTACTATTCGCCAGGGAACGTTTGATCAAGGGGAAGAAGAGGATGTCGGTACAGGACTGTCGCAGGCTGCTCCACAGCCTGCTCAAGGACTATTCCATCTTTGACGGCCCTGAGGAGGAGGACTAAACACCCCCCTCCCCACCCCCCCCTTACTCCCCCGCCCCAAAAGTTTTTCTGTGCAATAAAGTTAGAGATAATGTGTGTATGATATGTCATGTCTGTGGTGCGGTGCATACGTATAAATGCACTGCACCGCCGTGTTCGTCACAGTTTTTTTACTTTTGGGGAAACCATTAATAAAAATGTATGTGAGTTGTGTGGGATATGCACTGCGCCGTTGTTAACGTCGCGGTTTTTTTTTCCGTTTGGAAAATGATTTATGTACTGTTATAATCTTGTTGTAAAGATTCGCTGCATAATAAAAGAATTTTCAAAACAAAAAGCTGTCTGTGGGTGGTTTTCTGGGTATGCACCTTAACCCTGGCTGTGCTCAAAGCTGTGACCATGCAGCAAGCTTAAGCCTATAGGGAACCATGTTAAAAATGGTTATTGAGGCAAAAAGTGACACTGTGTGCTCATTTGCATGTCATTTCCCAGAATCCCTTGCTGCAGTGGAAGTGCTGTATGCTGGGTGATAATGGGGAAAGGCGGGGTTGCAGACCTGCCTAAGACATGCAGATGAGCATACAGTTATATTTGCATATATATATATATATATATCTATATATATATATATATATATATATATATATAGATATACTGTGTGTATATATATATATATATATATACACAAAAAAGATTACAATATCCCTTATAACAGCACTCAAAAAATATATATATATCAGAGACCATTTAACACCTAAAGTCATAAATCGCATACTGCACAGGGGGGGGGATAGATTTCATCCACTGATAACATTCTAGGCTGTTTTAAAGTAAAACTTTTCTTGCTTTATACATTTTAACATCACCCGAAGAAGATCTGTGTATCTCGAAACTAGCATAAATAAAAGCATTTAGTTAGCCACAGAACGGTGTTGAGTATTTGTTTTTGATTTTATATATATATATATATATATATTTATTTATTTTTAAGTATAGAGTTTTGTTATGTTGGAATTTATAAAGACATGACACTGTTTGATATAGGTCAACAAATACAGATAAAAACTCAATAAGTGTTTTTACAGACATTGGGTTGAATGACTAGGATTTTTTCTTTGATTCATCTGGGGAAATGTTTTTGCCCTAGAATTGCACAACTTTCACCTTTATACTGTATGCCTCATTGTATAGAAATCTTATATACAGTGACCAGTATGGCCCATTCAAGTGAGTACATACATATCGTATATCTGATATCTGTGACTGATAAAGTGAATGTAATTTGTCAAGATAATAAAAAAATATTTGCGATAAACATTTCTGAATAAAACTTGTCATACTTTTCTCACACACAAATAATTGGTGGCTATGCACATTCTGTAACATCTTTGGATAGAATACTATGAGAGGAAGATACAAGTTTACTAGAAAGGGCTTTTCCACAAGACACCTTTGAGTGCTATAAGGCACCTTAAAGTCCCTACACTTAAATGTGCTGTATGGTGTTTTCCAATGCTGGGGGTGTCATGAGCCCATGCCTGCAGCCCATGTCCAAGTGGCCCATTATAAGTCGCAGGACTACTGAACAACTGAAGTTTAAAAGGAAGTTCAAAAGAAGTGAGGAAGTGGACACCCCCATCGGGTCCTGATTCCTGCATTTGAACTACGCTGGAAAGGAGGATATCATCAATACCAGACTGCATCATTACTGCTGTGATGCTGCCTTTACCATTTATATTTGCTGTGACTTCACTTCTTCTCAAATTATGCACTTCTTTTTACAGTACCAGCCTCATTGTGTCTCTAACTCTATTCATATATCTTCATCTCTCCTTCCTTCACCACTTCTCTGTTCACATGAACTCCTTTCTTACCTGCGCCTTCTGACACCACACAGCTATATCCCCAACAATAAAGCACATCCCTATAAATCATCCTCACACATTCTCTTTCTATCCATGCTTCTCCTCCTTGCTTCTGGGGTATCTCTGCCAATCCTGGTCATTGCCTTATTCCTACATGCGCTCGTCCTCGCCTGCAAATTGCAACCTCTACTCCTTCTGGTGTCAACAACTCCAACATCATACCCATCCCCTGCCACCCTCCCTCCTCTCTCCCTTTCTCCTGTGCCTTTTGGAATGCTCTCTCCCTTTCTACAATAACAAGTTCCTCTCTGTACATGATTTTTTTTCGCACTCTCTGCTCATATTTGCTATAACTGAGACCTGGCTCACTCAGTCTGACTCTGCTCTGGAAGCTGCCCTCTCCTATGGTGGAGTTTCCTTCTCCTACACTCCGCGCCCTGATGGCAGGGGTGGAGGCGTGGGGCTCCTCTCTCTGCCATTACCGAACCCTCCCTATTCCTCCATCTCTTGCTTTTCCCTCCTTTGAGGCTCACACTGTCCAGATCTTCTCTCCTCTCCCTGTCCATGTGGCGGTCATCTATCGCCCATCTACCTCTACTCATCCCCCTTCTGCCTTTCTCTCTCACTTTGAATCCTGACTCTCTTTCTTTCATTCCTCAGACTCCCCTGTTCTTCTCCTTGGGGATGTCAATTGCCACATTGATGACCCCTCTCTCCCTTGGGCTTCCCGCTTTCTTTCTCTAACCTCTTCTTTTGGCCTTCAACAGTGGACTGCAGCCAGCACCCACAAGGATGGCCACTACTTAGACCTGGTTTTCACTAAAAACTTCTCTTTCTCCGATTTCTCCATTTCCCCTTTTCCTCTCTCTGACCATCACCTCATCTCATTTTCTCTCTCTCGCTTCTCCCCTTCTCCACCTCCACCTACCCCCCGGTTCTGCAGAAACCTGCACTCTATTCACTTACCTGACTTTGAGTCCACTTTACGCTCCTCCCTCTCCTCTCTCAGCTCTGCTACAGACCCTGACAACCTGGTCAGGAACTACAACTCTGCCTTGTCCTCCTCTCTTGATCTACATGCCCCGCTTTCTCTCTTCCACCCTCGCCCTTCTAACCCTAGACCCTGGCTAAATTCCAACACGTGCATGCTGCGTTCCTCCACTTGTTCTTCTGAACGCCTCTGGAGGAAATCTCATACTCTCGCAGACTTCCTTCACTACAAATTTATGCTATCCTGTTTCAACTCTGCCCTCTCGCAAGCTAAACAAGCCTACTTTTCTTCACTAATCAACATGCACAAGTCTAACCCACGCCGACTGTTCTCTGTCTTTGATACTCTACTCAAATCACCCTCAGCTGCCTCTCCTTCCTCCATCTCCGCTCAGGACTTTGCTCACTATTTTATGGAAAAGGTGGAATCCATAGGTCAGAACATCCCCTCTGTTTCTTCCTCCCATCCTACACCTCTTCCTAACTCTCCTCCTGCCTCCTTGACTCTTTTTCCACTGTCTCAGAGGAGGATGTGTTGCTGTTGATCGCCTCTTCTCCCTCTACCACTTGCCCTCTTGACCCCATTCCCTTCCATCTCCTAAAACCTCTTGCTCTTACTATAATCCCTATGCTCACACATATTTTTAACTCCTCCCTCTGCTCTGGAACCTTTCCATCCTCCTTCAAACATGCAACAGTCATACCATTACTCAAAAACAGCAAGCTTGACCCTACCCGTCTTTCTAACTATCGACCTGTCTCCCTCCTGCCTTTTGCCTCTAAACTCCTTGAACGTCTTGTATTCTCTCGCTTGCTCCATTTTCTCAACACCTATTCTCTCCTAGACCCTCTACAATCTGGCTTCCATACAGCTCACTCCATGGAAACAGCCCTCACTAAAATAACTGACAACCTCCATGCTGCCAAAGATAGAGGTCATTGCTCTCTGCTCATATTACTCGACCTCTCTGCAGCATTTGACACCGTGGACCACCCTCTTCTCCTTCACATTCTCCATACTCTTGGTATTCGGAACAAAGCGCTATCCTGGATCTCATCCTACCTCTCCCATCGTACTTTCAGTGTCTCTTCTGCTAACACCTCCTCCTCTATTGATCTCTCTGTGGGGGTACCCGAGGGCTCTGTCCTGGGATCTCTTCTCTTTTCTCTGTACACACTCTCTCTAGGTGACCTAATAACATCTTTTGGGTTTAAATATCACCTCTATGCTGACGACACACAAATATACTTTTCAACACCCGACCTTACACCTGCTGTACAAACCAAAGTTTCTGATTGTCTCTCTGTTATATCATCCTGGATGGCCCTCCGCCGCCTTAAACTCAACATGGCTAAAACAGAGCTCCTCATACTTCCTCCCAAACCTGGCCCTACTACCTCCTTCCACATTACTGTTGGAACTATGATAATTCACCCAGTAGCCCAAGCACGCTGCCTAGGGGTCACACTCGACTCCTCTCTCACATTCGCCCCTCACATTCAAAACATTACTAAAACTTGTAGCAATATAACAAAGATACGCCCTTTCCTCTGTTGCTCGACTGCTAAAACTCTGACTCAGGCCCTCATTCTCTCCCGTCTTGATTACTGTAACCTCTTGCTGTCCGGCCTTCCTGCCTCTCATCTGTCTCCCCTACAATCTATCCTAAACGCTGCTGCCAGAATCACTCTACTCTTTCCTAGATCTGTCTCAGCATCTCCCCTCATGAAATCCCTCTCCTGGCTTCCGATCAAATCCCGCATCTCACACTCCATTCTTCTCTTCACTTTTAAAGCTTTGCACTCTTCTGCCCCTCCTTACATCTCAGCCCTAATTTCTCGTTATGCACCATCCAGACTCTGGCGTTCTTCTCAAGGATGTCTTCTTTCTACCCCCTTTGTATCTAAAGCCCTCTCCCGCCTTAAACCCTTTTCACTGACTTCCCCACACCTCTGGAATGCCCTTCCCCTCAGTACCCGACTAGCACCCTCTCTATCCACCTTTAAGACCCACCTTAAGACACACTTGCTTAAAGAAGCATATGAATAGCACTCTGGATAATCCTGGACACGAAACATAAAGCTTAGCCCCCTGCAGACGCACTTACCAGAACTCCCTCCTACTATCTCTGTACGTTCTCCCTACCTACCAATTAGACTGTAAGCTCCTCGGAGCAGGGACTCCTCTTCCTTAATGTTACTTTTATGTCTGAAGCACTAATTCCCATGATCTGTTATTTATATTATCTTTTATTTATTTGATTACCACATGTATTACTACTGTGAAGCGCTATGTACATTAATGGCGCTATATAAATAAAGACACAATACAATACAATACAAATTTAACTGTTTAGTAAATATAGGCCTATATCGTGTCAAATAGTGAATGATTTGGTGGCATTTAAGTGTAGTGTACAAGTTTTGGAAAGCATTGTACCTGAGTTAAGATTGTAAATACAACACAATTGTAATTAGAGGCTTACAGAAAGTACTGTGATCTGTTGTATAATCCAAAGACTGTGTTATGTGCAGGCCCTTTTACTATGAACTTTAAAACATTCATTACATTTGAAAAAGACATATAATGATGCTTCCAAAATTAATGTTTTTATTAAATGTAAGGGAATATAATTAATGTACATAATATATATTTTGTTAAACTCCCTTTCCCTAAATTGTCACGTCTGTCAATTTACCAGTAAGAAATGTAACTGTACCTTTGCTTAGATTTTTTTTTTTTTACATATTGCTTAAAAATAACCTCCCTGCCTAACTATAAACCAGCACAGATGCAGGTGCATGCCTGTTTGATGTTGGATTATATCCAATAACTTCTAAAATGTGCTTCAGCTTTTGAGTTACTGTCTTTTACTTTATAATAATAAGCTCTGGGACTTTACAGACTCTGTATTATTTTTAGGTAAGAAAACATTGTAAAGTTCATGTTTTATTGTTCCTTGCAGTTGTATAAATTGCATTTGGCCCCAAAAGATGTGATTCCTACTGTGTGAACTGGGATCTTAGAATGTTGATTTTCCTTCAGTTATAAACAATGAGAAGATAGGTTATGCAGGGTCACAGTTTTCCACTGTAGATCAAAATATATAACTCACATTTAATAACAAAACTGCATATATCATGAAAGTTTCATACTCCATGAATCACATATTAAGTTACACTGCACAGCTAGGGATATCCTTTTCATATACCACAAGCACTAATATACAGTTTGATTAAATGTAAAATATTTTAGCTACACATTAGTAATAGAGCTGCCACTGTGAAGAGTCATCAAAACTATGATGGTATTTCAAACTTAAGTGTTAAAATACATTCATCTTCACCACTTGAAATGACTGAGAAATTGCGTTCAAATAATATTCTGGGATGAATGACTTTCATATACAACTCCAGATAATAAGTGTGTTTAAGACCATTGAGAGAACAAAACCACATAAAAAGGTAATAACCCGTCCTGGTACCTTTCCCACTGTTTACAATGTTTTTATTTTAACCTACCTTAAATAAAGAAATTAAATACATTGAAAGCTTTCAGTCAATCAGATCAAGATAAATAAAGAATACAAAATAACCAAAAGGGATAATGAAACGGTTTTATTTGTAATGAAGTTAGCTCCCTGGGCAAGAGGCCAACTACTGTAGCAACACTGAACTGGAGATTGTTCCAGTTGTATGACTGTTATTTAATAAAACACTACTGTATACTGTAGATGAGAAGGAGTAGACTTTTTTTTCCCTTCACTATAAATTCCTAGTAAGAGCAATCCCCTGTTCCTGGAACTGTTGTGTGAAATTGGCATCATACAGTACTGTACAATAGGACAATGAAAAGCAAGATGATTAGAGGTGAGCAATCTTACTTAGGAAGAAATGCTACTCGTACAGAGTTGTGCAATTTTACAAAGTGAGCTAGCAACAAAAAAAAAGGTTGTTTTCTTGTTGAGGCATATACAGTACAATTTAGAGGAGTTGAGCTATTGAGGCAAGAAAGCTAGAACAATGGAACATCTCCTGCCTCACATGAAATGATAAGGTTGTAAAAGTATGTTGTTTGCTTCAAACAGTGTTATATTTAATTTAGAGCAACATTTAAGAATATATTTTACATCTTACCATGTACAATATTGCAGCATATGAAGGCTTGGTTTGGACTATGGAGACATCTGTATGCCTATTGTCTTTTTAACTAATGGAATGAATACAAACGTTATTATTCCTGCATTGCAGGGGGGCATACACAACACGCCATGAGTTGAAGCGGCTATTGTTTTGAATGAGCAAAGCAAGATGGGGGCATACTGTATATAAGGTGCCATAATATGTAGTTAAGCTTTTCTATATTCAGATTATAGATACAGATGTACTGTAGCAAGACTTTCTGTATTTTCCCTGCTGCTGGGGAATGCTGCAGAACATGACCGGGACATACAGTACACTTGCAGCAGGCATTAGCACTGTGGGGAGCTCATAAAAAGAATGGACCCCCAAGGCTGCTCATATCTTTCACCTTCCACGGATCTGCGGCAAAATGCTTTGTTTTTTACTTTGGATCCATGAAAGAGCATTCTTTGGGAGGAAAAGTGTGCATTCAGGTAGATGACCATTTATAGCGGGACATGCTGTATCAAGACTGAGTGCCAGTTCTGCCAAAACATGGCCAAGTTGGATTACTTCTGTGTCTAAAGTGCTCCAAAAAGTGAAGTTTAAGTTCTATGTGCAGGTATGCATTGTGTCTGAGATATTTTACACTGAAATATATTGTGTACAAAACAATATATAAATGGGAATGTTTTCTACAATTCTACAATTTAGTCATCATAGGTTCTAGAGCAGTTACCTCGTTGTTTGGTTTCTAAAGCTAATAATTTGAATAATTAAGTCACTAGCAGCCTACTTTGTAACAGTCAACAAAAGCAGCATGTTCAATGACATGTGAATATCCTTATCTGCATGATTTATCTCATTGCTATCATAGCAAAGGAACAGCATGGACTCCTGATGCGATCAAAGAATAGCTATATGTTTATGGAAGAGCAGCTTAAAATTACAATGCATTCCATAATATAGTTTCATTGACAGTAATACTTTTAGTTCCCCGAAGGATTCTGAACATGGAAGTAGGCAGAATATATGTCGTGTGGCCAGGTCTCCTTTAGGCTCCCCCTTGGCCCACCCTTGGTTCCCCGCTTACCTCCGCTACAGTGTCATTGAATGAAGTGTTATTGTTTTCAGCCAATGCC
This sequence comes from Ascaphus truei, assembly GCF_040206685.1. Taxonomy (NCBI): domain Eukaryota; kingdom Metazoa; phylum Chordata; class Amphibia; order Anura; family Ascaphidae; genus Ascaphus; species Ascaphus truei. The sequence goes on along the minus strand of NC_134486.1, from coordinate 374,844,111 downwards.
TTTATTCACTGAGCATTCGAACACTTTCTTGCTCTTTTCTGTTCTGCATGTGCTTGGAACCCTACTATTTTATTTTTAACACCTTATATTTCTCTCTCCACCTTTCCTTCTTGTATTTCTTTCTTTTGTTCCAAGCCCATGGGGGCCTTTGTGCCTTAGACAGTTGTCTATGTTTCTTAACTGTAAAACCACCTGTAACAAAACAGCCCTCACCATCAGCACTCAAAAATGTAGGTAACTGGTGAAACAAGTCCTGATTAGCCTAGCCTAGATACTGCACCGACACACTTTATTCGAGCAAATACCCGGTATGTACCTGGCAGATACCTGGAATGCGCCGCTCCTCACCTCAGACAAGCCCCGTTGCATTTGCCTTCCCAGCCTGGGTTCATGCCTGGCTGACGGGCGGCTGATCTGTTAAATAATAATGATTAGGATTTAATAGGCTGCAATGCTTCGCGTGTCTACCAGATGGCATAAATTCATGAATTGTAATGCAGTATATATATATATACTGTGCAGTATTGCAGCCAGCAGGAATAAAATGCTTCAATCCCTGCCTGGAAAATAACCCAATGCACTCGGGCAGAAAACAGTCACAAACCTCAATACACCCGGGTATACCCGAATTCGTGGGACTAGCCGAGCTCGAATAAAGTGTGTCGCCAGTGTAGTGCTGTGCTCGCTGCACCAAAAATAATGTACCAAAATGTAGCATGTTACCATCCAACACAGTCAACAAGGAAACTCAAGAACACAACTCAGACTTGCATAATCTGAATACCCGTACTCAGGGAAAGGCTGGGGGGTGGGAGGAGGGGGGGGGGTGTGAGGTTGGTGGTAAAGGAAAGTACTCCATCACTACAGGGGCTATACTTTAGCTCCCATTCAGTACTTTGCCAAAATACAGTACTCTCCTGAGCAACTGATCATACAAGTCGGCCCCTATAATATGCAGACGTGCTGTGCCTCAGGCTTATCCTGAACCAAGATCTTTAAGGCATCAGACAACTTGTATCAGGCATCACCCAGAGTGCTATGAGCTGTTACGTCCTGGACCTGCAGAGACACATTATTTTTAAATTTGCTTCTCGATCAAGGCTACTCTACATTCTGTGAGGCTTACATATATTTTTTGGCCTACACCTTCTATTTAAATTTTGAGCACAGCTCACATTAAAGTTTGTATTTTAACATACACATCATATCATCGCAGTCATTGTATCCACCATACGGAGGTGTCTCATAGCCTATCCAGACTTCTCAGACTGCTCCCACATAGGGGTTCTTTTTCTCTTTTGCGTCCATGATCATCTGAATACCCAACTACTCCCTCCACAGAGTGCCTTACACATTCTTCTGACTGCACAGAGTCTCAGAAAAGCTGCGGCTAACTACAAAAATACACACTAGTTTCTGCTAACAATGGTCCTAGGCTGAGTTAATTATACAAGGCCTTCCTTTGATGTGTAAATGCCAGAGCTCATGAACCAGCCAATAAGACTGGAGGTGTGTCTGCTGGATACAAATAAACCAATCAGTGTGTGTACATTATTAGAAGTTGGCCAAAACAGCTTTGAAAGATGCACAGGTTCCTATACAGTGTGGAGTCAAACAAACGCACTAACCAAGCACTACAAAAAGACAAATCCTGTGAGTGCCTGTTTACAAACCAGCCTGTGAAATAGGATGAGCTCTGGATTACAAATTGGCCAACCAACATCCACCAGTCTGAACAGGCCTCCAAACCAAATGGAGCCAAGAAGAAGCACAAACCCGTGACCATGGCAGGGATTCAATTACAAACAGCATTATTCAATACAATACCAAAACATTTTGTAGCCATGTATCCCTAGGCTACTAAATTCCTTTGCCTAACATATAAGTCCTGGTACCAGCGCAGTCAGTGTTAGAGCTAATCCCTTGCCCTTGCTGCAGTAAGTAACTCCCTAGTAGTTACAGGAGGGGTGTGCTCATGGTTGAGGTACTGACCACTTACTGGGACTACAACCTGGGACACTCCCCTAGTAACAAAAAGGGGTTGCAGCCTAAATGTAGTCATTTGGTCCTCTCCCCTCAGGGGGAGTAGAGTGTTATGTGTGCTCTCCCCTTTGGGGGAAGAGTGGTTATATTCAGTTAGTGTGTGCTGAGCCAGGGATCTGGTTCATGTCCCCTCCCTCAGGAGAGTGGGAGATGATACCCCTTATCCCATCAGGGGATAAGGGAGCTAAGGAGATACTCTTGAAGCCTCAAGCTCCTGGGGTTGGCTCCAGGGACAAAGCAAGATTGACCATGCTGTGCTGTGATGTTGAATAAAGATCCCCATTGTTTTACTCCTGCCTGAGGATGCAGTTATTCAGGGGGAGGGAAGAGAGTGTTCCTACAGGGGCTGCACCTATCTATGATAGGCCCTGGAGGATGGAGGTGCTGCACCAAAAAGAAAGAAATATGATAATATCTGAAAACTGGTCCTGTTATCCCCAATACCATCAGCGGAGGCTCATAATCTTGAGAGCCTACAGATGAGCAGCACTACACCTGGTAATAACAACCTAATATCCTGTAGGGGGTGTTGGGAGGGGGAGGGGGAGGGGTTCTAATTTCAAAGCAAGGCAAAAAAGCAACTATACATATGCAATATATCAGTAATGAAAGAGGCACATGCTGAACTGGGGAGTCGCATGAGGCTGGACTGAGGCTTTTTATTGGGAAGAGCTGCTAGCTTCCACTGTCACACTGTCATGCTGCTCCTAAAAATGGTGATAAAAACAGCATGAAACATGTAGAGCAGGAGTGGCCAACTCTAGTTCTCAAGGGCCACCAACAGGTCAGGATATCCCTTCTTCAGCTCAGATCAACAACTGAGCCACTAATTGAGCCACCTGTGCTGAAGCAGGGATTTTATTAAAAACCTGACCTTTTGGTGGTCTTTGAGGACTGGAGTTGGCCACCCCCGATGTCGAGTTTAATTCCATGAGCTCTCTCCATTATTGTGGTGTTAGTGTGAGCAAGCATATCAGACTTCAACCTATACTGGAGGCATAACCAGTAACAATAATAAGTGTAAGCTGTCACATCAGGATGAGCAAAAGGAATTAAACTAAAGAAATCTGTTCAAAGGCAGCTAAAAATTGCATCAATCTACAACTGTAAATGCAAACAAGAGCACAAGAAACCCAATTAGGCACTCAATTCCAAAAACTGAATGTTGTATGATTGAATTAAAAGAATTTTTATTTATTCATCAACTTAAAAGAATAGAGGTTAAAATCCATTAAAGGACACACGCATAACAATCCAATGTCGAGTACTGTGTGTTCTCTGGATTGAACAGGAAACGAAACAAATTGAGTAGGATTAGATCAATGTTTCGAGTGAGGTACTGGTATTCAGTTTACCTAATTAAAGGTGTTACTTCAACAGTGAAATATACACAAACACTGAGTGTAGATGTACTGTAGGAGCCCTTATAATGATTAAACTACTGGGGTGATAAAACCCTGTGATCACATAGGAGAGGTGAAGATTCTTACTAGCAATATATACTGAATTGCAGCCAATCAATGAATGGTATAGTTTATGCATTAATATGCACGCCTATAATCTATGCAAATCAACCAATCAATGAAATGTATAGTTGCTGCATATATGACAACCTATGGTCTAAGTAAAGTGGTAAGGACTACCTGTGATATGTGTGAATAAACTCAAAAGGCGCTGGTTGCCAAAACACTGGAGATTCGGTTTGGCTTGTGAATACCTAAACCCATATTAATGAATGGGTTAACCGCCCGTGTTCAGCGTACCAATACTACCGAAGATGTTTAACCTGATGGAGTGATGTTAACCTAGAGAGCAATAAGCCCTATTGAGGTTCACGGAGAAGTTGGAAATATGCCTAAGTCCAAAAAAGAAAATGGACAGAGCCACATAAGGACAGGGATACAAAATACACTCAGCAGTGTGTATACTCACTGTGAAGAAGAATGGACACCTGGATCTCTTAGAGGGTAAGTGCTTACACTCGCATAGTCTAGCAGCTGATCGCTATGCGACACTAGATGCTGCCACGCTGATGCCGATCGTGAATCTACAACTGTAGTAAGGGATAATACTATGTGATATAGCCATGTGGTTTTAAGGATGTGGCGTACCTCTCTTGGAGATTAGGTCACATCCTTAAAAAAAAATAAAAATAAAAAAGAGGCGGGAACATGATACAGCGTCCATTCGGTTTGGAGCTGTACCATCTGACCATAAAATGTCATGTCAAAGGCCATATATAAAGCCGACGAGAGAAAGGCCATCAAGAAGCCGACGAGAGAACATCCTGTTATGGATTTACCATGGGCTGCGGATTGACAGTTGAAGAAAGAAGATTAAAGAAAAGATTGCTGGCATTGGAGGACATGGACCTGCAGTATGCTGAGAGGACACCCTTCATGATGGCAGGGGTAAGTAAAAAGGTTTATTTACTTTATTTATGCTGGTTGGCTAATGTTTTATTTTATAATGGGCAAATACACTATTATTCATATTTGGATAATAGTTATTTTGCCCATTACTATACATTATGTGTTTTGGGGGGGAGCGGGTGTATTTATTTCAATGTATTGGACATTTTGTTCTGCCACAGGATTGGAACTGCAGGCCAGCGGGGACCCGCAGGGACCACCTGAGGACCCCTGGACACCTGCTGGGACCACCCACGGGGACCACCTGAACCTGAACACCCACAGAGACCACCTGAGGACCCCCAGATACCCACGGGGACCACCCACGGGGACCACCTGAGGGCCCCCAGACACCCACAGGGACCACTCGAGGGCCCCCAGGCATCCACGGGGACCACCTGAGGACACCTGCAGCTTCTGGTATCAATCATGTGGGGGTCTAAGGAGGTGGGTATTAGTATTTATTGTGGGTAGCAGGGGTGGGTGAAGGGGGTATTTGGCCATTGGTGGGTAGCGGAAGGGGTTAACCCCTTCATTGTCTTAGCGGTTAGCCGCTAAGGTAATGAAGTTGCCTGTAAATACATTTTTATTGCATGAGATTCATGCCGGGGGACTCCGGTGCTGATATTAATGGTTATCAGCTCCGGAGACTCCCGGCATCAATCCGATGCAGAAAGAAAGCATTTTTTTTCTAAGTCCAGTATCGCTGTCTCTCAGCAGATTTTCCCCAGCCTCACGTCAACTTTTCCTGGCGTGAGGATTTTGGGAGAAACTCGCCATTCTAGAGTCGCGATAGGCCTCGATGACCTAATTGAATTGCACGAGTTTCAGAACCTGTCGATAAGTGGCTTATCGTCGCTCACCATTTTTTATGACAGCTGAAATTTTTGGCGATTCATCCTTTATCACCCACTTATCGAGGCTTACTGAATAGCAGTATGCATTTTAGCTGATAAGTGCTCATCGACGCTTATATCATAGGCCCCTTAAAGTCAGAAAGGCTGGAGGCATCACATCAGAACTATAAGTAATGTAACAAATGATGCAAATGGACAATCAAATTAGCAAAAATGGATAGAGAAAAGATGGCAATAGAAAGTAAGATCAACCCTAAAAAGTTCTTTAAGTACTTAATAATAAAAAAAATAGTAAAGAATATATATAACCCTTTCAGTGTGATATTGGCAGCCAAATTTTTGGAGACAAGGAAAAAGCAGAGGTATTAAACAAAGTATTTGCCTCTGTATTTACCAGGGAAGAATTAATTGCAATAGTAGTCCGGCAGGAGGAAGCCAAAACATTTGTATTGATCAAGCAATTGGTTAACTGACGAAAAAGTTCATAGGCGGCTTGATAAAATTAAAGTAAATAAGGCGCCTGGCCCCAATGGCATATATCTATGAGTTCCTAAGGAGTTAAGTTCAGTTCAGCCAAACCCTTACATTTAATATTCAAGGACACAATTTCCACAGACTCAATACCACAAGATTGGCGTAAAGCAGAAGTGGTGCCTACAGTATATTTAAAAAAGGCGTTAGATCACAACCCGGGAATTACAGAACCGTGAGCCTTACATCAATAGTAGGGAAGCTGCTTAAAGGTTTAGTTCAGGATACCTAATGGAAATACTCGGTCGTTCCAAACTAGCCTTATTAGTTTATTTGAGGAGGTAAGTAGTATTTTATACCAGTCTAATGCAGTTGATGTTGTCTACTTAGATTTTGCAAAGACTTTTGATACAGTTCTACACAAGAGGTTAGTGTACAAACAAAGCAAAATGAACTCGGTAAATATATTTGCACCTGCATTGAAAACTGGTTGTAGGATAGACAACAGACAGTTGTCATGAATAGAACCTTTTCAGATTGGGATAAAGTTATGAGTTGAGTAGCTCAAGGATCGGTACTGGGACCCCAGCTTTTTAACTTGTTTATTAATGACCTTGATGTTGGCATAGAGAACAAAGGGGGCTATGCACTAAGCTCAATGGCTTTGCGTTCTGATTTGGCCAAAAAGCAGGTTCGTTAAAAATTGAAGCCGGGGATGCTATGCACTAAGGCCTTGAGGCCATTTTTTAACGTACCTGCTCAAAATAGCTCAGAACAGCCACAGCGTACGTGTTTCTTTTTTTTTCCCTGCTAGCGTTCTGAACCTTTCCGTTTGCCATCTCCATGCAAGACTGTTACAGGCGATCGTACACTAAATAAATACATTTTAATAATAGTGTACATGAGCAGGGGGTCTCCCGAGCTGAACCACATTGGTTTCAGGTCCTAGGACCTCCTACTTCAGGAGTTACAGGCCCCGTTATGGGGTGCCGGTATCCCCTGCAGTTTAAAGCTCTCGCGTCAAGTCACATTCTGCAGGGGATACCGGCACCCCATAAAGGGGCCTGTATCTCCTGAAGTAGAGGTCCTCGGACCTGAAACCAATGCGGTTCAGCTCAGGAGACCCCCTGCTCATGTACACTAGTATTAAAACATACATAACAATAAACTATAATTCATTACCGTAGCGGCTATCCGCTATGGTAATGAAGCTGCATTAATGTACATTTTAATAAAAGTGTTCGGGAGAAGGGGGTCCCCTGAGCTGAACCGTATTGATTTCGACCTCAGAGACCCCCTGCTTCCCGAGTTACAGGCCCCGGTATGGGGCATCGGGTGCAAGTGCCGCCGCCATCTTTATAGCGTCCAAGATGCGACGTGGGCTCTATAAAGATGGCGTCCGCACTGGCACCGATGCCCCAAACCGGGGCCTGTAACTCGGGAAGCAGGGGGTCTCTGAGGCAGAAATAAATGCGGTTCAGCTCAGGGGACTCCCTGCTCCCTCACACTATTAATAAAAATACATTAATGCAGCTTCATTACTTTAGCGGATAGCCTCTAAGGCAATGAAGGGGTTAAGGCACATTAGCATGTTTATTGGGGACAATTGCTCCCAATAAACAACACACATCCCCCCCGCCCCCTAACACATACAGTGCTGTAATGGGCAAAATTACTATTATCCACATATGGATAATAATGCATTTGCCCATTTTAAATACATATAAATTACAATAAACACAGTCAAAACATTTAACACTTACGTTTTACAGGTACCCAGGATGAAGGCCGTCTTCATCCTCATCTTCATTCTGCCCATGCCCCTGCGGTGCTGCAAAACATGCACAACAATTACAATAGCCAATGTAATGTCCCCTAACCCCTTAACAACCATAGCGGTTATTAACCGCTACAGTCATTAAGGGGTTAACCCACCCTCACCCACCACTCAGGAGGCCTACATACCCTCCCACTCTAACCCCCCACCCCGTGAGGCCTAACCACCCTCACCCACTACCCACAAGGGAGGCCTACCCACATACCATTGGGGCCAATAAACCCCCCCCCCCAACACATACAGTACAATAATGTGCAAAATAACTATTATCCAGATATGGATAATATATTATTTGCCCATTATGAAACACATAAAACATCCACAAATCAAAACATGAATTTGTCATCTTAAAACCACCACATTGCATGTTCAAATAAATCCAGCAGCCATTGCAAATATAAAAAAAACAAACTGCAGCTACACAAATGTCTATAAAATGCCACACAATTGCATTGAGTGTGTACATGATGCAATTAATCTGTGCATCATATAACACTTTGCAAAATATATGTAACAATAAAATACACTATGAACAACGTCCCCTAACCACCAATGCCATCCTGAAAATCAATTTGAAACTAACCAACATCAATACAATTAGCATCAATCAATTAATCCAAGTTCCTCAAACAATTAACATTCAATGCAAATCAATTATACAATTCCCTATTCAATTGCTAAAGCCAAACCATTGTCAAAACAATTCTAATTTAAAGTAACCACCATCATTCTAATCTTACTACCATAAAGAAGCCATTAGCTAAATACAAATTACATTATTCACAACAATGACAAAATAAAGATGCTAAATACATTATCCATACATGAAAAGAACCAAAACATGAGCCAAACAATCAATTATTATCCCTGTATGTCTATCCATACAGATAGATAAACATAACATACAGGGGCAATAATACAGCATCAAATACAATGCATTTACATACAAAATTCACATACAATACACCCATTCGTTGTCCGTAAATGTATTATATACATAGATACATCAACGGGCATTAAATGGGAGTGAAAAAATAAAAGACATGCATGAAAAATCATAAAAACCTGTAAAAGTAAAAATAATAAACTTTTCTTTTGTTTACTCACCATTAGATGTCCACTCTCCAAAATCCAAGTGACCCGGAAGCACAGGAACCAATCCACAGGTAAGCCATAAAATAAAAAACCATAACAAATCCATGTCTGTGTCTTCTTTCTTCTTTTGGGTCTTCTGGGGTCTTCTGGGGTCTTCAAAAGATTTTGGCCAAATGCAAGCAACAAATATCTGGATGGATAAGAGTACGTGAGCAGGTTAGCAGCAGGGAAGTGTGGTGGATGCTTGGTGGACTCAACATTTGTTAATGCACCCGGACATTTCCCACTACCATGTTACATATAACATTGTATGGTACGGCAGTGACATCATACAAAGAACAATTCAGTAGAATTAGACCACTGACAAAAAAAGTCAGAAAATAGTTTTACTCCATTTACTGTACAACAAAAGAGGCTGCCTGCACCGTCACTGTACAACACATACAGGATAAGACTCAACTAAATGCAACAATAAAATGGGAGAACAGTGAGAAAATGTTAGAACAAAATACCATTTTCTGTTAGCCACAGCAGATGGAGTGTAACATTTTCCTAGAGATACTGGCAACCTACTTCTGTCACATACAGTTGTTTTTCCACCTTCCACAGTGCTGTACACCCTAGGTTAAATAATAATAAATACATTCATTTTATATGCACTAGTAGTAATAATAATACCAATAATAGATGATCACTGCAGTAAATGATAACTGTTTGTTCATTTTAATGTTGGTGAAAGATGTTCCACACAGTTGCATTTTCATCTGTAAGCATTGACTAGTCCCTGGGGAATAAATCCTTTTACATGTCTGATGGTGGGTAATTTATTTTAAAATTAGTTTTTGATACCTCTGAGCCTACATCTTGGTGGAATACTTCATTTTAAAGTTTTCATACAGAATTAGAAATGGTTTTGTCTCCTAGTAAGTCCATCTAAAATGTTCAGTCTAAAGTGTTTTGCTCCCAGTTGGTGGAATTAGCCATGAGCCCTAGAGAAAGTGCGGCCTATTACCAGTGGAGACAACCCCACCTTCGCACTCCCTTACTGGCTGGGTATTGTGCTGGATCAAGGGGTGGCATAGTCCCGTGGTATATTGCCCGGGGGGCATTACTTCCTCCCTCCTGCCACAGCACATGAAAGTGATTCCTTCCCACCCTCCCTGTTTTTGGATGGCACCATTAGTGTCCCGTTGTTATGGGTTGTTAATGTGTCTGTGGGGGAGGGTGGTTATATGCGTGGTGCGTCTCTGTACAGTATATTTGCAATATACCATCCTTTATAGAGACAAAAAAAGGGAAAAGGAAATAAATAAATGAAATAAAATGAAGTAACAAGTGAAGTAAGTGACTTTGGGGTTTTGTTTAATGTTTATTTGTCACAGATGGTGGGGGTTTCAGTGAGTGTCAGACTGGGTCCTACGGAAGATGGTGGGCTAATGCTCATGGTTGTTTCGGGCAAATGGTGTATGACACGTTTTGCATATCTTACCATGTTGACTGAGCCGGTTATCTACCCAACAGGAGGGGGTAACGAGCCACGTACAGAAGATGCATGGGCTCAAGGCACAGCCACAGGTAGTCTGGCACAGTCCAGTTCACAGGGTTTGCCTAAAGGTTATAATTTGGAATTAATAAAAGCTGTGGTCATTATACCCCATATACAGTGTGGCGTGTTGTATGTGTCTGTGTCTCTTATTGGAGGAAGAGGGGGAAAGAAAGGTGGGAAGTCCATGGGTCATGGCAATTGTAACAAAGAAATAAATCTAACAAAAGTCATTATAATTACTAATACGTCACCATTATTCACAAAAATACACCTTTCCTATCTTCCTTTGGAATCTCTGCCAACAAACCTTGACATCCCATTATTATCTGTAATGTAGTGTTTTTATATTGACATGTAACATTTACTTTACGTCCAGTATTAACCTTTAGAATTTCTTCTGATTTTACTTAGTAAAACAGTATAATGATATTTCTCATCAAAACTATAAAAAAATATATATATGTTCGTACAATTTCTTTCATTTAACCATTCCACCTGCATGATACGAATAATATAACATTCAAAAGGCATTTATTTCGCTTAAAAGCTTGGGTAAAATTGATTTACTTGAGATAGTTGTGATAGAAAAAAATTTATGACGTGAAATGAATGTCTGGATTTTTGCTATTGCCAGAACTTTTTCAGAAAGATACATTTCGTTTCCTGCTTTATTTCATGTAAGTTATGTTTTAAACAAATTATGGTCTGAATTGTGCGATGTGTATGTTGTTTATATGAGCATTTGTTTCCTGGCTCAGAAAAAGTTCACATTGCAATTCTAAAGTGCTTCATTTTATCTGGAATCATGTACCACAATTTCACCAGATATATTTCAGTTTACAGATATAAATCTTGGAATATAAATCTGACTTGACATTTTTGGTCCATTTAAAAAATTTGTGAAGCATTTAAAACTATATATATTTTTATGTTTTTCTACTACTGTTTTGATAAGAAATAACATGTGGTTAATTATATCTCTGCATTCAAAACTCTGCTGGACATGTCAAATGAACCACTTCAGCTTAAAAGCTTTGGTGCCTACTGTGCAGATCTGTTGACATTATGAGATTTAAAGCAGACGCTGTAAATCAGACTACAGTAACTACTTTTACTTTGTTAATAAAAATTCTGCCAGAATTTCTATAATACTATTGTATATATCCATGAGCTATATACAAGAAGAAACTATCATTTAGAAAAATAAACTTTTCTAAAAATTTTAAACAGCAATTAAAAGGTGAGTGGTAGAAAATGTTTACAAACAGCACAGCGGCTCGTCTACACACTGTACAACTACAGAGACAAATATGTACACACATAAAATGGGGCCTATTCATTAAATGCAAATGTTTAACTTGCTAAATCATTCAATGTGTTAATGAAATATATAGCAGTAACACAAATATGTAAATTCACTGTGTACAATAAGAGTTTTCACTTCTGTAACATCGCCTCAAAGAAAATGTCACAAAAAAGGTGTTATTAAAAATACAAACCATGCAATGTTTTTTTTCTTTTTTTTACAGGGAACTACCATTACATTGTGAGATCAGGCAACATAGCCACACAATATACAAAGTGCCCATTTTACAATCAAAGTGTGTCAGAGCTGTTTCGAGAGAGGGAGATATGTTTAAATATGTATGTGTACGCCCACACAGGGTTTCATACTGTAGATACAACTATTCCCCCAGGAGTTTGGAAGGGGATTATTTGGTTTTGGGAGATTTCTGAGTAAGTACAGGTGCGCCGATGAGTATTCTAAAACTTGCCTCGGAAAATCTGGGGCTATCACGAACAAGACCCAGGTACATGCTGGGTACATGCTGCAACATTTCAGTGACATTTCTGCAGAAAGACTAATGGCCCATCGGATTAACACAGTCCCTGGCAGTCCCATTCAAACTGAATTTTCCAAGGCAAGTTTTAGGATACTCGTCGGCGCACATGTAGGCTTGGCATTAAACTGTAATTATATTACCATTACTGTAATATTGTCACTGAAAGTTTCTTGTGGTAGAGAAGGAATTTCTGTATTTTTGTTTGTGATTGTCTTTTTATCTTTTTTTTTCCTTAATCTGTCACTTTCTTTTGTGTGTGAGAGTGATGCAGGAGGGCAGCCGTGGGAGTGTAGGTGAGAAGAGTGGATACAGGTTAAAGGGGCATTGTAGTGGGCATGAATGGAGTAGGAGTGTGCTCTGTGAGAGGCGTAGGAGTGTGCATAAGTAGAGGAGGTGACAAGAGTGCAGTGTGATGGGACATGAGAGTAAGGTTAGAGTTGTATGAGTGGGCATGGCAGGAGTGGGAGTAGAGGAGTGGTTTGGGAGGAGGAATATGAGTGGAGAAGTGGAAGAGGAGTGATATGGGACAGTTGGAGTAGAGAAGTGGTTTGGCACAGTTGACGTACAGGGAAAGTGCCAGTGGATGAGTGGAATGGGAGAGTCTGCGTTGATAAGTGGTGTTGGTGAGTGGAGTGCTATGATGGCGGAGGATAGGAGAAGAGGTGGTGAGGAAGTTTGGAGAATCTAAGTTTTGTGAGTTAAGATCAGAACTAGATGACCCCAGGAGGAGCTTAGGAGAGAGAGGTATGAGTTATGATGAGCAGTTACTAGTAGGTGCGACTGGAAGCAGTCATCAGGTTGAAAGGCAGACTGCATAGCCCAAAACTTGAAACTCAGATATAGATGCTTCATGTAGGCTACTATATCCCAATGTAGGCATGTTACAGGAACAAAAATATTTGCTTCAAAAAAGCAGAAGGAATCTGCTCCTGATAAGGTGCAGCACTAATACTATATGATGATGTACAGTATTTGGGTCTATGACAGCATGCACCAAAGCCTCAGAGAAGAACAAAATATAGGAGGAGATATGCTCAAATATTAATTAGTCCCAGAGTTATAATATGCATAATAGAGAGTAGAGATTCAATCTGAATTAACTATGAAAATTGCATTTTTTTGCAATTAGAAAACAAAACTCCACTTGGCTTTTTTTTTTTTTAAATTGTATTAATTTGATTTAATATATTTATATTCATTAATTAATCAAAAATGTGAAGATTTGTGAAAGCACTCAAGTTCACACAAATAACTTTTTCTTATAAACAAAAATGTGTATGTTTGCATCGAGAACTTTCGCTTAAAGGTGAAAGTTCGAAAGACAAATTGGAAAAAATGTAGACCATGCAAACCTGCAAACCTGCAATCAGCATTTTGACAGGTTGCCCCATTTCTAGTAGAGATGTGCAAAGAAGCTGGGATTGGAGAAGAACCTGCAAAGATGATTACATATTTTGCAGGAGAGGCTTCTGGGAATCATGGCAACATAGGAAATTCATGGCATGAAGGGTGACCTGGACACTGGAGATGTGAAATTAGAAGGGGAAAAAGGTAAGAAATACATGATAGAAGCACACTATTTATATATTTTTATTATGTGCAATAGAATCAAGAGCAGTTGTTACTGCAAATGCACAAAGAAGATCATTTATAATTTATTGTGCATTTTTTAAATTCTTTTTGACAGCTGCTTTTTTGTATAAAGGCATTGTTTATACATACATTTGAGAACATGGTATATTAATATAGAATATTATTTTTCGTTAATTATAAGATAATTGTAGCATTTTTATTATAAACATCTTTGATTCTGTATAATATATTGATCCAGTGTACAATATAATGTAACACAAGCATATTTAAAGTGTTAAACATTATCAAATGAACCTTATCATTAAACTTACTGGGTCTCTGCATTGCTTATTGTAGGACAATCACCAACAGTTCAAGCAGTAACTTTCACCACCATCTGCACCTGTTATACACATACAGTAGAATTAAGAGATGTCAGAGCATTTTCAGCAGGCAGATGAAGCCAACATTTCTGGAATTTGAAGAGACAAGGTGATTTTGTGTCAGACGGTGAAACACACCACCAACACCTACACAGCCTGCTCAGTACTCTCAAGGAGAACAAGAGACTAAACATGAAAATTCTATGAAACTGAGAAGGTATATCGCCTGGTGAACATGAGAATAATAAGACGTTAGCGCCATGATGTAAAAGTTACTAGGCATGTATATAGGCAAAAGTAATAGAATCAATTGCCAATCACGGTGTACAATAAACAGGCTAAAACACTGAACAAACCTTGTAATGTACTCAGAAAAAGCATATAAGTTATTACTCTTACAATGCCTACAAGTATACCATTGGCAAAATCCACACAGCAGATTACTCCTGTACCAAGACCCCTTGAAGACCAGTTTATGCCATGGCCCACGCATCTGGGATTATCCACATTTTCACAGAGTTTTATGTTATAGCCTTCCATTTTGTAATAGTTGACATGTACACATTATTATTTACCTCTTCCAAGTTTAATAAAGGGGGATGTTTCTGTGCAGAATCACACCATTTTAGAAATAAGTATTTTTAAATAATATATAATGGAAAATAAATGCGTAGATATTATAAATCATCCTAAATATTAAAAAAAAACAAATACTGTGACAATTTACATATAAACCAACTTAAATAGTGTAGAATTATTTTAAAAGTAGATACGTAAAACCCAGTCATTATTAATTAATACACACAGAGACGCAGAAAAAGGGAAAATGTGACAAAGGAAATGGAGAGAGAGAATGAGAAAGAGAGAAAGAGTGTGAGGAAGATAACAATAGCTGGAGAGAAGAGAAAAATATCACTGTTTAACCCCTTTGCTGCCAGAGGGGCCAGCAATGTGTCTACCCTCTGGGAGATTTTGCCTAGGCTACAGGTACATGTGGTGCTCCTCCTTTGATGGACAGGAGTATGGTGATGACTCATGGCCCGTGTGCAGCCTATCAGGGATTGGTACAGTCCATGGGCCTGCCCCTTCTTCCTGAGGAAGAGGTAGAGCCAAAACTTATTCAGTCCTGTTTTGGAGTTCAGAGTAAGCAGATGGGCTGCAAATCTCTCCCATTGTAAGCCTGGGGGACCATCTGACTCAGCACCCCATACGTTTGGGTTAGCACCATCCAGATAGGCTGGAATCTTGAGAGGCACAGCTGTATGTGGCTGCTACTCAATAAAGGCCCTTGTTCACTCCCCTCCTGTCTGAGTATCAGTCATTGGGTAGGAGGGATAAAGTATGCAGTGGTGGGGACTGACATCAATACACCATGGAGCCCATCACAGGTGGAGGCGCACAGTACCATCTCAGAAGATCAAAAGCTTGTCCTGGTCTCAACGTAATGCAGATTGCTCTGTCTCCTGAACCAACAGGTAAAGCACCACAGATCATGTAGCAGCATGTATATCTCCCAGAGGAAGGGGGGGGGGGAGCAGTGCTACACTTATAATAATTAGGGTTGAGCTTCTTTACTACCCTCCCATCAAATAACTTGGTCCAGATGTAATATACCTTGGGAGGACAAGGGCACTGCCTAACTTCTACCCTGTCTTTATTGATACAGGCACCCACCAACCATTCTTCCATAACGGAACATATTTTGGAATCATTAATGAATCTGTCCTCAGACATTTTCACCTTAATATTTTCTACAACAGCCAGTCAGCCACTCCTGACATTTTTGGTCGATCTCATCCATAATTGGCTCAGGTACATATGGAAAGGTATATCCATGAGACTGACGGTACCGGTTAAAGATAGCCCTGTCAGCTCTACTGAACTTTAGGATCTTATGGTTAGCTCCCTGACCAGGTAGTACCCAAAACGTAGGCTCACTGACCTCTACCTCCTGATAGAATATGGAGGGGCCGTAAGGAGTCTCACCCCTAAATTGATATCGCCCATCCTCTTGCGAAGGGCTTCAGCTATTTCCTCCTGGGACAGTTGACCTTCTTCCACGATAGGACCATCCACCAGCAGTAGCCATGTAGCCATGTTCAATTTAAACTGGCGGAGTAGCACCGAAACATTAGGTCCACCACTTTAGGGTTTCCGGACTGATTTTCCTCATATGGACTACTGGACCATGTGTCCATCTGGGAGGACACACCAGAAGTAACAGATTGCTGGGACAGGGATGAGTCCCTAAATGACTCCTAAATAAGGTGACCCTGTGAGGTACAGATTGCCGTGGATTGCATCCAACGACAGTAAGGCCTGATCGTAAGCGACAGGAGCAGTGGTGTAGGACAGACCACAGAGGTCACACCGGCTGGTGTTGAGGCCCGATCTATTGGTTGAAAAGCAGCAAACAGTAGTACAGGGCTGGCAGGCTTCATATACAATGTCCCACAGTGCGGGCACCACGCAGTAGGGCTTGCATCGCCCCCAGGAAGCTGACAGTCGTGGCAGACACACCGGAAGTGGTGTCGCCCATAGATGGTGATGACCAAATAGCCTCCTGGCAGAGAGTAGTTGGTCAGTTCTAGCTCTGACATGGTTCTGGCACTGAGGTAGATATAGTAATTGAGGTAGAGTATTAGCAGGCAGCTCCTCTCTATCTCACAGCTCCGCATAATTAAACTCCAGCAGGGTGTGGCAAACTCCTCTCATAGCCGAAACAAAGTCCTGGGTTTGTGCTTGGCGGCTGCTCCTCCCCTAGGTGGAACACAGAGCAGGGGGAAGGCCGACCAAGGAGTGAACAGGCTCCGGCTGAGCCAGTCACAGTGAGGGGCGGTGTCAGCGTTTTTCCGCGCATGCAGTCCTGTGGTTTTCGGTGGGAACACTCTCTTGGTTGTGCAGTACATGCTATGCACTCTATTTTAGAGTGCCCGGCAAAGTCCATTGCTATAGAGGTACACAGGGTCCCTGGTGATGCCTCAGGGGCCCGTTCCTCACACTTTACTGTAGAACAGTCCATCACAAAGGTGCACTGGGTCCCCCAGCTCCAACTGAAAGGGGCCCAACCCTATTTTGAACAAGATGCAGGGTACACACTCCCTGGATGCTTTCCCACAATGTGCACCCCCATAACATGATTCCCATGTACCCAGGGTCCCCAGCAACAACTGAAAGGAGTCCTGGCCCCAGTAATTTCTTTTCTTAGCAGCTTGAAGATTACACGCTCGCTGGATTTCCTGTCGGGGTGCGCCCCAACCACTGGTCTGATTTGAATTAATGGTACACGCTCCTGTTTACATGCCCTCAGGGTTTGCCCCAACACAGTCTGTCCTTGGTAAGGGTCTAGGCAACCCCCTCCCTTGTGTCACTTCAGGGAGAGGTTCCCCCCTTCCTCAACACGGATGGGTGCCCATGTTCCCTGGAAGAGCATCAGGGGCCTGGTCCCACCTCTTTTACTGCTACCGGCTGCAAAGTCTCTAAAAGCCTGCCCTGTTGCTGCATTTCAGCAGTGCCTCCATTTGTAGCACTGCGCCCCCCCCCCCCCCTCCCCTTTGGGAGATTTTGCCTAGGCTACAGGTACGTGTGGTGCTGTTACCTGTGAGGGTCCAGGAGAGATGAGCGTCTGCAATGTTTTTGGGGAAAGGACAGGCTTTAGGTGATCCTCAGGTTCTTTTCATTCGGTTACAGTGCCTTCAGGCAGTCCCTACCATGGCAGTTCTTTTCGACCATACTTCTGTCCAATAGACTGCGACATAGCCAGAAATATATAAAAGGCTTATTTATTTGATGCAGCCACTGCAGATGGTATAACGGCGTTTGCATATAGTGGAGAATGGGTTTCAGGCCCTTGGATGGTGCTGGCCAGCAGATAATGTTGAGGCCTTAGTCACTGGCTAAACATATATATATATATATATATATGTGTGTGTGTGTGTGTGTGTGTGTGTGTGTGTGTGTGTGTGTGTGTGTGTGTGTGTGTGTGTGTATGTGTGTGTGTGTGTGTTTTTATTTGTAATTTTCAATTTGATAGCCGTGGCCTACACATATATAGCAATTTTTGGCTTAAGGGCTAGTTAGATCGAGGGAGGGTGGTATAGGTTTGTTGGTGCTGGGGCACTGGAGTAGGTAATAGGGTTAGGGAGATGGAAGGGGTTTACCCATTTACAGTATGCATTAGTGGTTAGTAAGACATTGCTTGTAATGCAGTGGTTAGATACGGTTAAGGTGTAGTTTTAGAATTATTAACACCTTGGATTCCATTGTGAAGGTATGCATGATGCTTGCCTCCCATGATCACTATGTTTAACAAGGAGTTAATAATATTGAGAAACATGGGATATATTTTAATTTAAATATGTAACATTTATTTATTCACCTGTATTCTAGAGCAATAGGCCTATTTTGTCAAACTAAAGGAGGCAAGATATCTTGCTTTTCTGTTTGATCTACAAATTTGCACCTTAATGAATAAGTTATAAAATTTGTTGAGTTTGCGTCCTTGTCATACATACAGTATTTGCAGATTGCATGGCATTGCACAACCAGAACCAAATGGCTTAACATATAGCTGTTATCACATGGTTTACACATGCAATAAGGGCTTATTATTATATATGCCAAGGTACAAATTTGTACAGTTTCCTTACAGGTATGCACTTAATAAATAAGCTCCAATCTTTACTACCGTTTCTCTGTAAACAGAAAACACTATGCATCCTGTAGAAAGATATGATTGACCAAGAACAAAGCAATAAACCAAAGAAAAACTGTAAAATAAAGGCACATAAAAACAGTCCAAAATGAAATATAGTACAGAGAAAATAAATCTCTGAAGCAGGGCCAGCTTTCTAAACTTTGGTGCCATGTTCTATATGAATGTTCAAATGTAGCCAGACCTACTGCCCCTGGAGCTGCGGCATATAAAGCAAATTTTTGTGGTTTCGAGAACAGGAAAAGCCGAAGCTTCCTGGGGGTCTGTTCCTCTGAATGATACCCCACACGGAGAGATTTCACATTGCCTGGGAATGCCATAGTCATGATTCTGCAGCTTCTCCCGACCGTGCAAACAGTTAGTATGGCTACATCTGTATGCACAAGAGAAAATGATTGTGGATTGGGAGGCATATTCCGGGCACCCTTCCTCCTCCTATAGATTACTTTTTGGACTTGGCAGCAGTAATGATCTTTGCGCGTTTCTAAAGAAGTAAAGCCTTTGAATGAGAAATACAAATGTTTTCATAACAAGCAACACCAGTGCGGAATAAAACTATTTCCCGGTAGCATCACATGGCAATTCCCACTGCCTCACTGCTTGTGATCCTTTAGGCCTCATCCATAGTGCAAGATACGGAGCGAGCTACATACAGTTAGGTCCGGAAATAATTGGACACTGATGCAAGTTTTGTTATTTCGGCTGTGTACCAAAATAAATTAAAGTTAAAGTTAAATAATAAATATGGGCATAACGTGCAGTCTATCAGCTTTAATTTGAGGGTATTCACATCCAAATTGGAGGAAGGGTTTAGGAATTACATCTCTTTAATATGTAGCCCCCTCTTTTTCAAGGGACCAAAAGTAATTGGACAATTGACTCAAAAGCTGTTTCATAATATTCCTTCATTATTTCATCATCAATTAAGCAGGTAAAAGGTCTGGAGTTGATTCCAGGTATGGCATTCACATTTGGAAGCTGTTGCTGTGAACCCACACATACGGTCAAAGGAGCTCTCAATAAAAAGTGAAACAGGGCATCCTTAGGCTGCAAAAAAAAAGAAAATCCATCAGAGAGATAGCAGGAACATTAGGAGTGGCCAAATCAACAGTTTGGTACATTCTGAGAAAAAAGAACGCACTGGTGAGCTCTGCAACACAAAAAGGCCTGGACGTCCACGGAAGACAACAGTGGTGGATGATCGTAGGATCCTTTCCATGGTAAAGAAAAACCCCTTCACAACATTCAGCCAAGTGAAGAACACTCTCCAGGAGGTAGGCATATCATTATCCAAGTCTACCATAAAGAGAAGACTTCACGAGAGCAAATACAGAGGGTTCACCACAAGGTGCAAACCATTCATAAGCCTCAACAATAGAAAGGCCAGATTAGACTTTGCCAAACAATATCTAAAAAAGCCAGCCCAGTTCTGGAACAGCATTCTTTGGACAGATGAAACTAAGATCAACCTGTACCAGAATGATGGGAAGAAAAAAGTGTGGAGAAGGCTCATGATCCGAAGAATCTCACATCATCTGTAAAACATGGTGGAGGAAATGTTATGGCATGGGCATGCATAGCTTACAATGGCACTGTGTCACTAGTGTTTATTGATGATGTGACAGAAGACAGAAGCAGCCAGATGAATTTTGAAGTTTATAGGGATATATTGTCTGCTCAGTTTCAGCCAAATTCAGTGAAGTTGATTGGATAGCGCTTCACTTTACAGATGGACAATGACAGAAAACATACTGCGAAAGAAACCCAGGAGTTTTTTTAGGGCAAAGAAGTGGAATATTCTGCAATGGCCAAGTCAATCACCTGATCTCAACCCAATCGAGAATGCATTTCACTTGCTGAAGACAAAACTTAAGGCAGAAAGACCCACGAACAAACAACAACTGACGACAGCTGCAGTAAAGGCCTGGCAAACATCACAAAGAAGGAAACCCAGTGTTTGGTGATGTCCATGCGTTCCAGACTTTAAGAAGTCATTGCATGCAAAAGATTCTCGATAAAGTATTAAAAAATAAACATTTTATTTATGATTGTGTTAATTTGTCCAATTACATTTGAGCCCCTGAAATAAGGGGACCGTGTATGAAAATGGTTGCAATTCCTAAACGTTTCATTAAATATTTTTGTTCAACCACTTGAGTTAAAGCTGAAAGTCTGCACTTCTATTGCATCTCGGTTGTTTCATTTCAAATCCATTGTGGTGGTGTACAGAGCCAAAATTCTGAAAATTGTGTCAGTGTCCAATTATTTCCGGACCTAACTGTTGCTCATGCTATAAATGTGTGTATTCCAAAGTGCATGGCCATAGTGAGCGCGAGCATGCACCTGCACGTGAGATACAAGGATACCAAAAGCAGAGGAGACAAACGTTTGCTATTGCAGCGAGACAGCCTGGTCATGTGAGCGGCTAACAGCCAATGAAAATTTAGTAATCTATTCTGCCTGGATACTTTTCAAATTACTTTTTGTCAGTTGAGTTGTGCTTGCTTGCTGTGAGAATATGGACAACTCAACTTTTGAAAAATGTATTTCTGAGGTTTACAAGCGTGAATCTTTCATTCATACCATGACAGAAATATCAATGATAATTTATGAACTTATAGAGAGAATTTTCTGATATATTGTCCATTACTTATATAATTGTTAAAAAAAAGTTGTAGTGTACAATGCTTATATCAATGCATCACATTTTATAAAAAAATTTTTAACAAGGCATGTTTTCATGCATGACATAGTGATGTTTGCAAAATACTTCTGTTATTGCATGGCATTATGCATTTTATTACTGTATATGTTAAAGGCGTGTTCACATGCATGACATAGTGTAGACATAGTGTGACATAGAAATACAGCATTTCTGCAAACTCCTTATGTTATTGCATGGCATTATTAATTTTATTATTTGCTACATCATGACCGCGGCCAACTTTCGATCGCTTTCCAAAAACCTACAGTCGCCTGAGAGGAAAGCTCTCGCGAGGCAAGTAGCACTTTAGCGCTTGCTTTCACTATGGACAAAGCCTTACAAACCACACTATCTTATGAAATGTACATATCTCAATATCTCCCCCCCCCACCCCAAAAAATAAAGAAACCTCAGCACAATTATCTAGGGAGATAGTTTTATATGTACTGTATATATATATATATATCGTCGACCTGGAGGTCATCACGCAGTGACCCGAGATCGTGATGACGATACCCGGAAGCTGCTGTTCCCACCACCACGGGACGCTAACCCCTAAGATAAGCTTGTTTTTACAATTTTTAACATTATTCTGGATTGAGCTGTGTTCTTCCATTTTTTGTCCCTACTTCTAACTGGGACTTTTAGCTTGGGGGTTTGAACTCATTTATGCTTTTCACCCTCAATTTAGAACTTTTGTGAATTGAGCTTTGTTCTCTGCCGTTTTCTGTCCTTGTTTCTATCTGGACTATTTGGACTGCAAGCTTGTGGGTTCTTGTGTCCCTATGGGGGTTGTCCCTCTTGGTGATGGGTGCTACTGAGGAGAGGATGTACAGATCTACAGTATGTGATCTTTCCCCTTTCTAATTTTTATGTCTAAATGTCTGTGAAACTTTTATTAAATATTTTTTCAATATAATTGATTTTGCTTTTTGTTTTGTATCCCCTTTTGCACCCTTTTTTGTGTTTTGTGCTTTGGATTGACCCTGTTGATCGCTGGAGAATAGGAGCAGCAGGAGGTTCTTACAACATCATTTGGGAGAGTTGGGGATAGTGCACACTGCATCCCTTGTTTCTAATGTGAAGAAAGAGACTTTTAAAATAGATCTATTTATTTGCTGTAGGTCAGACTATGTAATATACGTATTAAAATGCCCTTGCGGGTTTTAATATGTCGGTAAGACCACTAGACCGATAAGAGCTTGCATATTGGAACACTTGAGCACCATTCGGAGAAGGGTTATAACTCATAGTGTGTCTAAACACTTTTTAGAATGCCACAATTCGGATCCCGTGGGTCTGACTTTTATGGGAATTGAGTTAGTGCAATAGCATTGGAGAGGCAGCAACAAAGGATTGGATTTGAGCAAACGAGAAATGTTTTGGATTCATAAGTTCAAAACTCTTATGCTTTTTGGACTTAATGTAGGAGTTGAGATAATACCATTTTTATAATTTTAAAGATCTTAGAAACATTTTCCATATACTGTATTTCTATTCTTATTGGTTTAAAAAAAAATATTTATCTTGTATATGGTATTTATTCTCTATAATCCTTGTAAGTGTAGCCCTGTGTAATTTGGGGGTTACATGTCTTTCTCCTCCTGTGCAATAATCCCTGTTAAAGGGCAGGTTTGCCAGGAGTAATCATGTGGTTTGCCCTCACTTTAAATGCTGTGTATTATTCAGGAAGTGACATCAGGCTCTGTGTCCACTAATAGTGACAAAGGGGTGGTGCCTACTGAAGCTATATAATATGCAGCACTTCCTCAATTTAGAGTGTGTCTCACCATCTGAGTGAGGTGAGTCTATCCAGCAACCTGTCAGGGCTATGGCAGTGTTATTGGCCCTCCCTTTAGGGAGTGGTGTGGAAGACTATACCTCTTACTTCATTAGGGAGTAAGGGAAGAGCTAGCCCTGCTTTCAGTGCCCTTGACTGGGAGTGTATGGTCAGGGACTTCCTTTGGGTTGGCAACCTGAGATGAGTGGCTAGACGACCAGCCACTATAATGGGCGGCTGTCCATGTCTGTTAATAAAGGATGCCAAAGAGAAAGAACACTTCTGTCCTGATTGTGGAGTCACTTGGGAAGAAGGTGCACATAGAGGTTCTCTTTCAGAGACTCCTCCCTACTACGCTGGGGGTCTGGAAGAGATGGAGGCGCTGTACCATGAGTGAGTATAACTCAGCATTACCTCATAAGCCAGCCTTGATGCTATTCCCCATAATACCATCAAGCGGGAGACTCAGGTGTCCAGTAAGCCAGCAGGTGCACCACACTAAAGCCATGTGTAACCAGAGTAGTATTTCCCTAGGGGGCCCTATCTGCGATTGGGGGGGGAGGGGGAGACCGTTACATAAGCATGTCTATAGTGGATTTCCTCTGTGTTTGCACTAACTCAGTTCTCTCTAGTTTTTAACTGTTTAGGTGATTTAAATGATATATTATTTATTGTTTATTAATCCATTGTTTTGTTAATTTCTCCCCCACTTTTCCTCTTACGTGCACAATGGATTATTGAGAATTGTTATATTTAAGCTGAGGAATTAGTTTTTTTTTATCTCTCTCTCTATTTTTTTTTCTTCATTTAGATAGTTATTTTATGACAGGCTTTTTAAATGCTATTGTGTGTGTTAATAAAAGTAACCCTTAAATTGATTCGGGGTGAGGGGAGGGACTTCTCCTGACGAAGTGGCGTAAGCTGTGAAACGCGTAGAGACTAACAAGGAGGAAGGGCGTTTGCCAGCAGTGTCCCAGGAAAACCTACCATTAACTGAAACTGAATAATATCGGAGGTGGGGAGCACACAAGGAAATGACGTCAGATGCGTGGGAGAGCGAGAGGATGAGTGAGTGAAGCCACGCTGAGAGGGATCCCTGGCACTATCCAGAGAGCCACAGGGCTGCAGTAAAATACAGTAGCATCTGAAACCCCAGAAGAGGCACGAGGACTCCTGATCAAGCGGATACTCTTCTGTGAAATTTGCACAATGTGTAAGTACTGTAGTTGGGGTTTATGCTTACTAAACGTTGTCATTTTTTGGAATACACTATGGGTCTCATGCAGTAAAGTCAGATAGAATTTTTTGGCAGGGTTTTGATATCGACATTTGTTTGCCGTGTTGATCTCACGGTTTGCAGAAAGGCCCGAATACCAGTGAGAGCAACATTTCCAAACATGTCGAGTTGTCGGCAGTGATAGGACTTGCACTCCGATAAGGGCTCACCCGGCGACTTGTATCTGCTGCAGAGAGATCCGCTTCTCTCTGTGAAAATCTCGCCGGAAATAAAAATATTTTTACATTTAAATTTTATTACTGTGTATTATAGCAGAGGGTCCCCTGAGCTAAACCACATTGGTTTCAGGTCCAGGGACCTCCAACTTACTGAGGTACAGGCCCCGTTATGGGGTGCCGGTATCTCCTATGCATGGAAATGTCCCGATCATGTGACGCTGGACATTTACATGCATAAGAGATACCGGCACCCCATAACGGGGCCAGTATCTCGGGAAGTAGGGGTCCCCGGACCTGAAACCAAAGCGGTTCAGCGATCCCCTCCTCATCTACACTACTACTAAAATTTAAATGTAAAAATATTTAGTAAGCATCAATACACAACCCACACCCTGTATCCCCCATAAAACCATGATTTATTTTTTTACACACAGGATTAATACCCCAGGTTGGCGGGGGTCCCTGGTGGTCCTGACGGGTGTCCGCAGGCCCCACAGTGCACCCTGTAGGGTACCCACGGGTGTCTTGGGCCCCTGGATAGTCCCTGCTAGTTTCCGTGGGCCTCCAGGTCATCCCCACGGGTGTCTGGGGGCCCACGGGTTGTTCCCACGGAGGTCTGGGGGCCCTCGGGTGGTTCCCACGAGTGTCTGAGCCCTCGGGTTGTCCCCAGAGGTCCGTGAGGCCCCCTGCTGTGGGTTCCCCAGTTCTTCTCCCCAAGTGTCCCCTGTGGGTCCTCAGGCGGGCGTCCAGGTGTCCTCGGGTGGGCCCCTTGGGCGCCGGAGATCCTCGGGTGGCCCCCGTAGGTCCCCACAGGCCTACGGTACCAATCCTGTATATAAAAAAATAAAACATGGCCTACATTTAAATCAATACACTCCCCCCACTACCACCGAACACATACAGTACAGTAATGTTAAAATAACTATTATCCAGATATAGATAATAGATTATTTTCCCATTATTAAACAAAACATTAACCAGCATAAATAAAGTAAATAAAAACTGTTCTACTTACCCCTGGCAATATGAAGGGCATCTTTGTCAGCTGACAGCAGGTCCCAGTCCTCAGTTTCCAGAAAGCATATATAATCAATACATTCTAATGGCCCCTAGACCCTTAATCACCTTAGCGGTTAATACCCACTATAGTAATTAAGGGGTTAACCCACATTGCCCCGCTACCCACCCGGGTGGCCTAACCACCCCGGTCCGCTATATCCACCCTGTACCCACCTAATCAAAATACATTAATGCACAAAAGACACAATAATAAAACATTTCAAAAACACCGAAACACACCAATTCACTAAATAAAAACACTAAAAAGCAATTAATTAATTCCACCATTAACCAACAAAGCAATTAATTAATAAAAAAAACCTCGGCAGCACAACCATTAAAAGCAGCAACCAATGCAAAACATCATTACAAGCAATCATATTGGGGAATTAGTTCCAACGATCTGATTGGCTGAAATACCATGTGACGCCGGCCATCTTTGAATAGTGACATCATGTTAAAGGGAAATGAAGCACAGCCATTCTGATTGGCTGGCTTTATTCCCTTTAGATGACGTCATAAAAATGTTAAATCGGCACAAGGTTTTAACAGCCAATCAGATGGCTGTTGAACCAGTTCCTGCCCAAATGTGACGTCACAAGCCATATTTAAGGCTGTGATGCCTCATTTGAGCCCAAGAAGATGACGAGACTAAGGGCCTCATGCAGTAAGCGGCGCAAAGTCACTTTTCGCCCGTTTTGCGCCAAAAATGCATACCACGATTCAGTAAGCCCCGAAAACTTAACTAAAAGCAAAAAAAATTCCAAGTTTGTTGGCGGGTTTTTTTCCCGCCATCGGCGCGGCGAAAAAGCACTTTGCGCAGCAACTAGCCATGTTTTGAAACCCGCTCAATTTTAGTAGTGGCGAGTAGCTTTGCGCCAATCTAGAATTGAGATTTTCACGGCAATCCGTCTCGCCCCAAAAAGTAGACAAGTTGCTGGGAGAGGCTGCGGATGAGCGGCGGAACGGCACTTAGAAAAAATCAGGCCATTTTCGTGCCTGGGATTGATGCCGGAGGTCTCCGGACCTGATACCATTAATACCAGCACTGGAGCCCCCCGGCATGCATCCGAGGCAGGAAAAATGCATTTAAAGGCCACTTCCTTACGTTAGCGGCTAACCGCTAAGGCAATGAAGGTGTTAACAAGCCGTGCCAGGTTTATTGTGGGTAGCGGGGGTGGGTAAAGGGTGTATTTGGCCCTTAGTGGTTGTTTAGGGCTTGCGGGGGGGTTGCGGGTGCACTTAACCCCTTCATGACCTTAGCGGTTAATACCGCTATGGTCATGAAGGGGTTTAGTCCTCCCGCTACCCACCCGCAAGCCCTAAACAAACCACAGTTGGGGCTAATACCCACTTCACCAACCCCCGCTACCCACAATAAAAAAATACACACACAACAGCCCCACACTAAATAAATAAATAAATATATATATATATATATATATATATATATATATAAATTCAGACATCCAAGAGCAGGGTGCGGGGGCGGTGGGGGGGGGGGGGGGCAAGATCCAAAACATCTCATAAGGGATCCAATAGTAACACCGGTAATACAATTTCACCCAGTAAGACACAAAAAACTGCCTCTTTTTTAGAACAAAGAGAAAGGGAGAAGAAATACCCACTTTGGGAGAAACAAGCCCAACCACTACCCCGAAGAAAACGAGATTCAGGGGAGTCAGAGGAGGAGCAAAGAAGCAAGGACAGAAGAAAATGAAGTTGAAGGAGGCTGTACTTACCAATTATGGTATTTATAATTTGTCTTCACATTCATTAACTCCATACCACCTATCACTATTAGCCAAAGGCTTATCCTTTTCTCCTAGTAGCACTCCCAATAGGTTTGATTTATTTGTGGATTTGAATCGGTACATCCGTAAGCTGACACTTATGCGACACTTTACACTCAAAGGGGAACAGACACAACAACCCATTTTCAATACCCAAGAAATAGAGTGTATCAATGCCCTTACATCTTTCTTGGTAGAATCTGGAAATAATACCAGTTATAATAATACACAAATACCAGCCAAACTTGATGCATTGGTAGACCCTCTAAATAAAAGATTAGTACATGATGACCAACTACTTGACAATTCATTACTTGACATCACTACTCATGAGGAGGATATGAATTCAGTGATGGATCATAATCCATCTTCAGAAACTGACCCTGTGAGTAATACAATTTATAGGCCATCACCATTTGCCCCCAAATCGGTTTACTTCCCCTATCAATCAAAGGGGAACTTTATCGATACCTTTTATACACTGGTTCTTGGGGACCTTGAGAAGTTGTGCCTAAATAATCAGGATCTTAAACGTAACAATTTAACAAAAGAAGAGACTACAACCATGTTGGATATAAAAAACAATTTTGATCTTATAGTCCGCCAGGCAGACAAGGGTGGTGCTATTGTTCTACAGGATCGCGTTGATTATATATGCGAAGCCCATCGCCTTTTACATGATTCTGTATCTTATACCATACTAGATGAGGACCCAGTAATGGGTTACCAGTTGGAATTTCAGAATCTCCTCCAGGAAGCACTTAATAAAGGGATTATCACTAATTTAGAGAAAAAAATTTTATTCACAAAACACCCTAGGACACCTATATTCTATCACCTGCCAAAATTGCACAAAGATAAAGTTAATCCACCAGGGAGGCCTATAATATCTGGGGTGGGATCGATGACGTCAAACTTGTCCCAATACATTGACTATTATTTACAACCGTATGTCACAAATTTAAAATCATATATTAGGGACACGTTGCACGTCATCGATTCTACCTCAGATATTATTTGGAAGGATACCTTTCACTGGATTACATGCGATGTATCTTCACTTTACACTTGTATTGACCACACCAAAGGTATCCAGGCTATTAAACACTTTTTTGAATTAGACACTAATCTTCACCCTTCACAAAAAACTTTTCTTCTGGCATGCATTCAATTCATTTTAAGTCACAATTATTTTTTATTTGAAGACACTTATTATTTACAAATCTGTGGAACGGCTATGGGTACCAGATTTGCCCCCAGCTATGCTAATCTCTACATGGGTCTGTGGGAGAGAACCCATGTTTGGGAGAATGCTAGTCTGAGGGGTGGTCTGGTATACTATGGCCGTTTCATAGATGATATCATTTTTATTTGGGATGGTGATAGGGTCACCCTGGAGGAGATTCTGTCATCTTTCATCAAAAATGAGATGGGCCTTAAATTTACACATACTGTACACTCTAGCACCATTGTCTTTCTGGATTTAGAACTATTCATTGGCACAGAAAATCAGATTCAAACAAGAACACACTTTAAATCAGTGTCAGCCAATAGCTATTTACACTATGGCAGTAACCATTTCAAAAAATGGCTAGACAACGTGCCCAAGAGCCAGTTCTATAGAATTAGGCGCAACTGCTCAGAGGACTCCGATTTTGCATCACAGGGGAAAGATTTATCAAAGAAGTTTTTGGAAAAGGGTTATGATGCCTCTGTTGTTAATAAAGCTTTTCAGGATGCAGGTCTTATTAAAAGAGAAATACTGTTGGAAAAATCTAAAAATAAATCTGAATCAATGTGTATAAGCAGAAAAAAGGAATATAAATCAAACAATGCACCAAAATTTATTACACAATTTAATCAATCTGCTCACCAAATTAGAAATATCTTAAATTGTCATTGGAAAATCATACGCAACGATCCTGTTATTGGTCATCTAGTACCAGAATATGCTCCAACTGTATTCAGAAAGGCGAGGAGTATCAAAACAATACTGGCACCAAGTAAACTCAAAACCAAGAAGATTACTAATGAGAATATGGCTCTTAGGAAGGGAAATGTTAGCTGTGGAAGAGGTCGGTGTTTAACTTGTAAACATTTGACAAAATCCAACAAATTTACATCACATTCAAATGGTACCTCATACGAAATAATAGATCATATAAATTGTTTAACAGAATATGTTGTGTACCTGATTTCATGTGAATGTGGCACACAATATATAGGCCGTACATCTAGAGCCCTTAGTACACGGTTCCTAGAGCACCGGCGGAACATTATCAATGGGTGCCAAACACACAGCCTCTCCCGTCACTTTTGTACTAGTCATAACAAAGATCCCAAATCTCTCTCTGTCATGGGTATTGAGTTCATCCCCCCCTCGTATATGGGAGGTGATCGCTTTCAGAAGCTATGTACCCGAGAAACATATTGGATGTATATATTGGACACTACCTATCCCAAGGGACACAATGACCACATTGACATTAGTACCATAGTTTGAACACCTTCAATGGGTGTTCTCCAGAGGTCTGGTTTGAATGCTTAGCATTCCCTCTGGGCTATGTTCTTCTGTCTGGTCATTGTGGTCCCATTTATTCATCCAAGGGGTTGTCAGCTTTCGTGTCTGTTACGATTCATCTCCACAAATGGTCAATATTACAATTCGGTTTATTTTTATTTTTATTTTTATTTAAATTCGATTCTATTAATAATTATCCCCTCCTCATTCAATGCTATCATTATTTATAGTTTTATATATTCTTTATTAATTACATCATCACATATTATATATCATATATTTTTTAATATTATTCACAATCATGCATACAATACATAGTTCATTCTTACATTCACTAGAACACAGCATTCATAATACACTTTTAAATTAGTTCAAGCCACCATTGCTCTCGTTTTATCTGTCCTTGCCTTTGGATCCATCTTTTTTGCTTCCTCTGACTCCCTACTGATATCCCAACAAGGGGTTAACATCCTGGGAATATACCAGGTAATTGTTTATTTTTCTATTGGGTGTCATTGGTTTAAATGAGAATGAAAATGTTTATTGTCAATTTATACAGCCATTCATTTATTATGATCCATTCAATCGTGATCTCCTTATTTGAGATGTCACTAACTTCTATATGCAACAGATTTAACCTTATCAAACATATCATTTGTTTTATATATTTTATGTTATTAATAGTTTATTTTGATTATACTCTCTAGAATGCCTTAATGCAATCTTCACATCTAATTATCATATACCTTATAGTGCTGTTTGTTTACCTATTTAGCCTGCTATTTTTCCACTTACCAATTGTATTCACATCATTAGTGACATCTAACACACTTATAACACTGGTTATGTTGTTTCAATTTGTAGTGGATATATCAATCCTTGGACATCGATGGGGTCCTCAGAATACTTAGAATTTGCTTATATTTGTTTTAGCTGTACATATGTATATGTGTAAATTGATTTAACCAATTGCTTTAAATCATTAATTCGTTATTGGCTATTTGCTGTTCACCTCCCTATAAATACTAAAGACATATGCTTGAGGGGTATCCCCTGAAGAAGTCGCCATTTGATGACGAAACGCGTAGGGCGTGGCTAGAATCCGGCCGCCATTTGCCCACAAACATTGATGCAGATTGATTTAGAACTCTTGGCTCCCGTGTGCTGCTGCTCTCCCGGCCTGCTACCTCATCCATACTACATCTGAGGTGCCTGTTTCCCGGAGGGACTAATGGTGTGGAGCATTGAAGGTGAAAGATCCCTCTTCCGGTTCCGGTTCACGAAGGAGATCCACGTGACGACGCCACTGACTGCGGACGGTTGCTGGTGATTGAGCTGCAAGGCACATGAGAGCCTATCTCATAAATGCTTTTATTTGCTGTATCCTTGTGAGTGGCCATTTGTCAGATTTTATGTTCATTCAATACATTTTAATTGTGGTAATGCACTAGGTGTGCGCCTGTTTCTTTTTTGTTCTTTTTTCTAGATATCACTAGGGACTGGTGATCCCTTTGGAACGGGCTGCAAGAAACCAAAGACATTTCCACTGGAACAGGACTTTATGTATTGAAGGTTTTTTTTTATTATATATTTTTCTTTTGACAACTTTTTATACATTTTTTTATTATTAAATATATTTTTTAGATTTTTTAGATTTTTTCCTTTAGGGTTTTGTCAAGAGTTTGTATTGCCATTTGTATTTTTATAAAGTTTTATCATAGTGTATTAGCCTCATCTAGCTGCCCCCTCAAGCATTCCTATCAGCTATTGTCTCTCCTATTAATATCTTTAAATTAACTGGTTATTTAGCGGCGCTACTTCATTTCTGTTGTTTTGTTATATATATATATATATATATATATATATATATATTATATTACACCAACAACCCCTATACCCCCCTAACATACACATATATGCACATCAATGATACTATAGGCTGGCGGGGGCATACCCTCCCTACATACCCTCCCACACTACCCCCCCACCCCATGAGGCCTAACCACCCTCATACACTACCCAGCTGGGAGGCCTACCCACATACCCTTGGGGCCAATACCCCCTTCCCCCACCCCCAGTACCCACAATAAAAACAATACACAGCCCCACAATAAACATCATTATATTTATTAAATACATAACCCACCCCCTATGCCCCCCATAAATACATGATTTATTATTTTACATACAGGGTTTATACCCCAGGCCCACGGGAGTCCCCGGTGGGCCTGACAGGTCACCTCACAGACCTACAGTAGCCCAGCACCATGTTTCAAACAGGGTCTGGAGGCCTGCGGGTTGTCCCCGCCAGGCGCCATGGTCCACCAGGTGGTCTCCGTGGGTCACCGTGGGCCACAATGGGGTCCCCACGGGTAGGTCCGCGGCTGTCTGGGGGCCCCCGGGTCAGACCCACAGGTGTCTGAGGGGCCTCGGGTGGTTCCCACGGGGGTCTGGACACACACAGTTGGTCCCTACAGATGTGGGGCCACCGGTTCTTCCCTGCAGATGTCCCCCGTGGACCCGGCAGCCGTTTACCCGTGAGAAGCCTGAGGAGATCGCAGGTGGTCTCCATAGGTCCCCCGTAGACCTGAGGAAACAACCCTGTATGTAAAAAAAATAAACAAGTCCTATACATTAAATACATCAATCCCCCCCCACCCCCCCACAACACATACAGTATAATAATATGCAAAATAACTATTATCCAGATAGGGATAATAGATTATTTGCCCATTATTAAACACATTAAGTAGCATAATAAAATAACTAAAGTTCTACTCACTCATCAATAAGAAGCCCCTTCGCCAGCAAAATCCGTGTCCTCCGTTGCCAACAAAATACATAGCCAATACATTGCAATTACATTCTGATATCAATTAACCCATTAATCACCTTATCGGATAATAACCGCAAAGGTAATTAAGGGGTTAAGCCACCCTGGCCCGATACCCACCCTTCACCCATTCATTTTTACAGTGGCTTCATCATGCAAATATATATAAATATATATATATATATATATATATATATATATATACACACACACACACACACACACACACACACACACACACACACACACACACACACACACACACACACACACACACACACACACACACACACACGATGAACCAATATACAAAGAAATGTTTAAGGGTTATCAAACATGCTCTAATGAAAATATCACTTCTCCATATCAGCCACAGTAAAATAAAATCCTATTTCCTAAAAAAATCAAATCTCATCTTCCAATCAAAAGCATCAAATGCCAATCAAAACATTGAATTGACATTGTATACATGATGCATACAATCTATGCACCATGTACACTCTGCCAATCAATGTTAACAATAAAATATTCCAAACAAAATACCATTAAATCCAAACAAGTATACTATTTAAACCAAGCAAGTCACCTTAAATCAATTAGCATACATTAATCAAATCCCAAAACAATTAAAATACCATCCATAACAATTACCAAATTAACTATTTCAATCGTTAAACAGAACAAGTTACCATCAGACAAAATATAAGTACTGCAGCGGCCAAGCTTAATCTAAAGCTTGACCGCATTTGTCCCGGCCATTTCAATTTTAGCGCCGGAATTGGCCGCACGCCAGCCGAATTTCACGGCCGCGCTCGGCCGGTTCTCCAATCAGCGCCTAATGGCGCTGACAATAGAAGCGCCTGCGGCGCTGGAGAGGGAAAAAAAGCCCGCGTCTTAACGCGTTTGAAAATTAACCGCGGAGGCGGCAGCCCTTAGTCTAAGTCTTAGACTAAGGGCGGCCGCCACTGTACCAAAAAGAATACAATATACAAAAGCAAGCCTCACCATTACCTAAAGTACAGCATACAACACCAAAAATTGCATCTACTGCACCGACACACTTTATTCGAGCAAATACCCAGTATGTACCTGGCACATACCTGGAATGCGCCGCTCCTCACCTCTGACAAGCCTCGTTGTGTTTGCCTTCCCAGCCTGGGTTCATGCCTGGCTGATGGGCGGCTGATCTGTTAAATGATAATGATTAGGATTTAATAGGCTGCAATGCTTCGCGTGTCTACCAGATGGCATAAATTCATGAATTGTAATGCAGTATATATATATATACTGTGCAGTATTGCAGCCAGCGGGAATAAAATGCTTTAATCCCTGCCTGGAAAATAACCCAATGCACTCGGGCAGAAAACAGTCACAAACCTCAATACACCCGGGTATACCCGAATTCGTGGTACTAGCCAAGCTCGAATAAAGTGTGTCGCCAGTGTATCTAATTCCAAAATACATTACACACACATTTATGCATAGCAGCATAGCCAAAAACATTTTAAAGACAGCAAAACAAGCATTTCCTACAAAACCATTTCTTACCCTGTATGTATTGTGACAAACGCCCCTCTTTTGTAGCGCTGACGTCTGTCTGGATTCTTCCCGACACAGTCTTCTAGGGTTATTTATACAAAAAACAGGATCATGCAAAGTATTATGCTGCTTAACTCAGGCTTCTGCCTGCTTTATTTTCATCCAAGTAAGGTACTGCAGTTTTAACAAGTGTAGATTAGAGGTACTCAGATACTTTCATTCAGCAGTTCACTCATTTCAGTGTTACAGTATTTCCCACACTGTTATTTTTAAGAAATAAAACCAAAATCATATAAACAAAATCCTATCCCTTTCAGGGATCTAACTACACATCAGAATCAGTCTCTCTAACAGCTGCTGGCCAACTAACCTGGTTCCCCATCTTAAAACAATGCTCTCTCATTTAGGGTCACTAGATACAGCACAGTCTTTTAGCAACAGCAATAACCATTTGTTTTGTCTTATCTGTTCGTGGTGGGAACTCGGTCCCAAGTGTCCAGGCAAATCCTCTGGTACTGTGATACTTGGAGGGGCCGTCCACCCCGAACTGGATTCCGGGGAGCAGCGATACCCCCAGCCTCCTGGCTCTAAGGAGAGAGAGTGAAATGCAAACCTCTCTGTTCTAAATACCTGTGCTAGTGATTAGGAGAGCAGGTGAGGGAGAACTAGACACATTGTAATCTGTGGTCTGGATTTTCCATCCACCAGTCTGAGTTAATGGGAAGCTGTGGAATGGATCCTTTTTTAACTATTCCTGCACCTTCTGACCTAAAACGGGGCAGAAAGCTGCCTAACATCTTTGGACTATGTCACATATCCCCTCCCCAGCTCACACCTACTGGGGTGAGCGGCCATGGACCTCACTGAGCTGAGCGTCCTACCTGAAATACTTGAGCTAACTCCTCAGTACAATATTAAGTATTCACATGACACGAATATGAACTTTTCCCACGGCAATTATGGACAATAGGTTTCGTCATAAGAGACTACACTTGGCAAACATATTTTGTTGCTCCCTATTAGGGAACTATTTAAAAAAATAAGTGTCTAGCATACATTCTTACAACCCAGGATATGCTAAATATGCTCACAAAACCAGACAGTTTCTATTACCTCCCTGGGTTTTTCTACTCTAGAATATGAACCTCATTATATATTTACCAACCAGAAAGGGCATTTTTTCCCTATATTGTAAGCTACCAATATATATATATATATATATATATATATATATATATATATATATATATATATATATATATATATATATATATTTTTTTTTTTTTTTTTAAACTACAGCCTTGTAATCTTAAGGGCCATCAACCCTGTATATTAATTTGTAGTTTTACCTACATTTTCAATGAAGAGAAAAAAAAATACAATTGCAATATTTACACAAATGCTTTTCTAAAGGCATAGTATAGCATATACTGTAGTAGTGACATAGTCCGCACGTGTAACCCAATTGGTTAGTTCCACTACTTTTTTTTTCTTGACTTCCAGTCCATTATATCCTCAGAGTTCATTTTAACGCTTTCTGTCTCTTGCACATGGTTGGACTGTCTCTTTAACTTCTGACGGAACTCTGGGGCCGGATAGTCTTTGTCTTTATATTGTGGCCCAGAGTGGCGAGATCCGGAAAAATTCAAGGCCAGCGTTGACCTTCGTCGCTTTTGCTTTGCAACCTTAGCACCTTTATGTTACTTCTTACTGCCATGTATTTTCTCACGACCATCACTCTCAGAGATTTGGGATTTTCCCTTTGGGGCAATTATATGGTACTTAGAAGATGAAGCACTGATTACCTGGAGCACCTTCACATTGATGGAGCTCTCACTAACTCCGGCTGTACCCTGTGGCATTTTACCTTTGCAGTCGGCAGGCATGTAGTCTTGGGCCTCTCTTTCCTGAGGCCTACATTTATTCAGGCGGAAGTACCGCTGGATAACCAGTGACGCATTTCTCAGGGTTTGATAGCGAATCCTGTTCTGTGTCATCCTAGTCAGAGACTGGATTTTTATAGTTGCTCCTTTCATAATGAGGAACCTGTTTCGTACCATGCGGGCATGGAAGAATGATTGAAGAACACAGGCTGCTTTATTCCGGCGATTGAACTGACTAATTTTCATCCCTCTGTAGGCAGCCTGTAGGATGATAGTTGCGGCGTGTTTACGCCGATAATTTTCTCTTTCCCTTCTTCCTTGGATAAGAGCTTTGCAGTGCTTCTGAATTATTCTAATGCTTTTCTCCTTTTTCAAAACGTTAAGTTCCTACACGAGAGAATTCTGTTTTGTGCACACATGTCGCAATTCTGTTCTCAGAGCCTACATTTCTTCCTGGTGCTGGCTCTGAGTGTGCATCAATGCATTCTGTAGTGCTTCCTGCACTTCTAATTTTTCCTGAGTCAACTGTTTCTTTGCTTTTTCTGCTTGGTCAGTCAAATCTGAATTTTTCAATTTCAGAGTCTCATTTTCTTGCTTTACAGTCTCTAACTCACTCAGGGCAATCTCATGGGTTTGCTTCAACATTCCCAGCCCTGTGTTCAGACCGTGGCCCTCCAGGCATGAGTGTTGCACCTCTGTGCTGAGTGCGTGAACCTCTTGTAGAGCTTTCCCGTATTTCTGTTTAAGGATAGCAATTACGGTGTTGGTCTTATCCAGACTAGTCGTCACCTTTTGAAGCTCACTCCGTAAGAGAGACTCTGTTTTCTTCAAAGCCTCGTGCTCTTGTAAAGCTGGGAGTATACACTTCTGTAACTCTGCGTTCGCTTCTTGCACCTTCTTCCAACGTTCTCGCTCCTTCACCAAATCCTGCCACAGGACTTCATAATCATGGCGGGCAGCTTGGAGTGCAGAAACTAAAGCCTCTTTATCCTGGTTCAAGGATTCAGCTTCCCTTTGCTCCTCCTTTTCCTTTGCCACTGTTCCCGTGACAATTCTGCCAGTCCCTCCGGTCTGCAGCACATTTCGGCGCCTTTCTGACGCATGTCCTGACAGCGCAGGTTCAAGTGGCTCGGTCACTTCCCCTGTGATTTGAGGAACAGTTTTCTTTTTCTTCTTCTTTCTTTTTGCTTGATTAGCTCCAGAGATATCAGTGGTAATGGGCACACACTCACTGGTATCAGCTTCCACATCTTGCTTGCACTCACAGGGCGTTGCTTGCTTTTACAGCTGTTTGTCTTTGAAAATTTTGGGGCACACATCTTCCATGTGACCTACTTCACGACAGGCCCAGCATACTAAATTCATCTGTAGGTACGGCTCTCTTCCAGGGGCCACATACGAATCGTCGTCATCATCATCATCATCGTATGGCATGAAAGGACACTGTTTTTCCTGATTATGTACATTACAAAACAAACATTTCACGTCGGCCATTTTAGAAACCCGGCAGGGACAATTTGCTAGCTGCAATTTCACTCACTTCATAACTTACATACAGCACTTGCTAGCTGCAAATTCACTCACTTCAGCAAAAGGCATTAGCTTTACAAACAGCACTAGCTAGATGCAATTTTTTTTATTTTCTTCAGCAATACATTTTGGTTTTCTGTTTGGGTTCAGGGTGCTATTGCATCCACACCTCGCACATTCTCTGTGTATGCTAGAAGCACAACTGATATATGCAGCGGGACAGACTTCACTCATAGCATCTGTACTTTAGTTCAGCTGGGCGGCCATTTTAAACCCCCGCATTTATTTGCAAACCCACAGACTTTTTAGTGTCGACCCGCATTCTCCACCATATGTGACAAACGCCCCTCTTTTGTAGCGCTGACGTCTGTCTGGGTTCTTCCCGACACAGTCTTCTAGGGTTATTTATACAAAAAACAGGATCATGCAAAGTATTATGCTGCTTAACTCAGGCTTCTGCCTGCTTTATTTTCATCCAAGTAAGGTACTGCAGCTTTAACAAGTGTAGATTAGAGTTACTCAGATACTTTCATTCAGCAGTTCACTCATTTCAGTGTTACAGTATTTCCCACACTGTTATTTTTAAGAAATACAACCAAAATCATATAAACAAAATCCTATCCCTTTCAGGGATCTAACTACACATCAGAATCAGTCTCTCTAACAGCTGCTGGCCAACTAACCTGGTTCCCCAGCTTAAAACAATGCTCTCTCATTTAGGGTCACTAGATACAGCACAGTCTTTTAGCAACAGCAATAACCATTTGTTTTGTCTTATCTGTTCGTGGTGGGAACTCGGTACCAAGTGTCCAGGCAAATCCTCTGGTACTGTGATACTTGGAGGGGCCGTCCACCCAGAACTGGATTCCGGGGAGCAGCGATACCCCCAGCCTCCAGGCTCTAAGGAGAGAGAGTGAAATGCAAACCTCTCGGTTCTAAATACCTGTGCTAGTGATTAGGAGAGCAGGTGAGGGAGAACTAGACACATTGTAATCTGTGGTCTGGATTTTCCATCCACCAGTCTGAGTTAATGTGAAGCTGTGGAATGGATCCTTTTTTAACTATTCCTGCACTTTCTGACCTAAAACGGGGCAGAAAGCTGCCTAACATCTTTGGACTATGTCACAGTATATATTGATCTAGACATACATGCATACATACATACATACATACATACAGTGGCAAAAAATTATCTTTAAAAAAAAATATGACATGTCAAAAAATAAAAAAAAACATGTACAAGTAACAAATAAACCATTTCTTTTGTTCACTTACCATTACTTGACCAACTCACCGACTCCCGTTGAACACCTTACTCTCAAACCAATCCACGCACAGGAACCCATAAATAAGGAGCTTTTGTCTCACCCTTTGGGGTCATGTTACTGAGGGTTGCTGAATAAATAGACTTTTATATTTTTCCACCACCTTGCTCCCTGGCAGTGCACTGTTTTTGCTCTCTTTTTCTCTTGCTGTATTTTTATTAGAGCATATTTTTGATAACCCTTAAACATTTCTTTGTATATTGGTTCATCATCTGTGAATATATATATATATGATCCTGATGAAGTCTCTCTGAGACGAAACGCGTAGAGATTACTATGTGGAGGTGATATTGTTCAGTTGTACTTTACATCACTCACTACCTTTGTACACAGCATTTTATTGTTTTCTTTGGATGTATCTCAGCCGGTCATTCATTGCGTGCATGGGAACTCTCTCCGGTTGAATCCAGTGACGTCACTGAGTTCTCGCGGCATTTGGAGCCGAGAACTCACTGTGTGACGCCTGATTGAGAGGAAAGCGGCGTCCCTCGTGCTCCCCGGGTCCGGAGGCTCTTACTAAGGTTGCCACAGTTCACCTATACCGGACACTTTACTGAAGTCATCCGTCATCTGGTTTCTGCGTTTGGCTGATTTCCGGAGGCACTTACAGAGGTTGCTGTAGCCCATTTGGACCGGACACTTCAACGAAACTACCCATCATCTGGTTCCTGTGCCTGGCTGGTTGAGTTACACTCATAACTGCTTTTAATTCTGCTATGTTTGTGAGTGTGTATTTTTATCCTTGACTTAATAAATTTATTGTTATACTTTTATACGCTATGAGTGCGCATGGTTTTTTTGTGTTTTTATAGATATCTTCAAGGAAGTGGTGTTCCCTTCATTCGGGCTGCAAAGACTTTTTTGGATAGCATCTGGAGCAATTTTTAGGATTTGTATATTTTACGTTTTTTTGCATTCTTTTTTCTGGACTTTGTCATTTGGTATTTATATCTATATACTTTATGTATTGTCTTTATACATTTTTTATTTTTTCCATTTTTTGTATAGCATAGGCATTTTTTCATATATTTTTTCATCTTTTATATTTTTACCTTTATAGTGGGTTTAGGTTGGCGCCATTTTTTTCCCTTTTATATATATATATATATATATATATATATATATATATATATATATATATATACACACAAATATATTATATATATATATATATATATATATATATATATATATGAAAGAACAAAAATTGTAGCACCAGAGTAGGACTGCAAGTGTTGTACCTATTGGTAGACTATAGTGAATAAAATTGATTTTGTGTATATAGTGCAAGAAATACGATAAATGTGATAATATTAAAATAGAAAATACAATTGAAAAT
Organism: Ascaphus truei; assembly: GCF_040206685.1. NCBI lineage: Eukaryota > Metazoa > Chordata > Amphibia > Anura > Ascaphidae > Ascaphus > Ascaphus truei. Next base: position 374,803,577 of record NC_134486.1, on the reverse strand, counting down.
ACATAATATAACTATATAGTGAAACACAAACAACTTAAGTGAAAAAAAAGGGGGTGCAAAAGTGCAAAAAAGAAAAATAAATAAAGTCCAACCAGTCCTTTAAATGTTAGTCCATGAATGGAGGTAAATGATGCTGACAAGGGGGTCTCCGGCTGCTCCCACATGGAATAAACCACATCCAGGGATATCTACAAACAGAAAAAGAGAGAGAGCGCACGCCCCATACACTGGCGACACACTTTATTCGAGCTCGGCTAGTCCCACGAATTCGGATATACCCGGGTGTATTGAGGTTTGTGACTGTTTTCTGCCCGAGTGCATTGAGGTATTTTCCAGGCAGGGATTGAAGCATTTTATTCCCGCTGGCTGCAATACTGCACAGTATATATATATATATACTGCATTACAATTCATGAATTTATGCCATCTGGTAGACACGCGAAGCATTGCAGCCTATTAAATCCTAATCATTATCATTTAACAGATCAGCCGCCCGTCAGTCAGGCATGAACCCAGGCTGGGAAGGCAAACGCAACGGGGCTTGTCAGAGGTGAGGAGCGGCGCATTCCAGGTATCTGCCAGGTACATACTGGGTATTTGCTCGAATAAAGTGTGTCGGTGCAGTAGCATAACACTGTGTATTTATTATGAAAAAAGGGAAGGGGGGGGGGAGGAATCACACTCACAGGATAAAAATGGTTAAAAGGCAATTTGTGATTATATCACCACCATCCGGTTCTGTGCTGCGGAATTGCATCTATGTGGGCTCCTTCAGAACTGCCAGTAGAAGTCACCGCTCACCGTATTCCTGGGGTGCCGTTTGCTGTCAGATTGCCGTCCAAGAGCTCAGCTCTCCACTCCGAATGGCCGCCATATGGATCCCATGCTGGATGTGGCCTCGTGCGCGTGCGCAGCGTCGTAGTGTCGTAATCGCGTTTCGTCACCGCTGTGCGACTTTCTCAAAGGGCTGATCTCATAAAGGGGCCTGTATCTCGGGAAGCAGGGGGTCCCCGGACCTGAAACCAATGCGGTTCAGCTCCGGAGACCCCCTGCACATGTACACTATGAATAACATTGTATTTAAAATATTTTTTAATGTGCCGATGTTCGCGCAGAGAGTGCGGCGGATCTCTCTCTGCTGCAGACACATCTCGGCAGGGGACGGCTTCTCGGCAGCTTCTTGCAAGGCAGACTGTCTCGCCACCGGTTACTCGTCATGTTGCTCTCGCTGTGATTCGCCAGGGATTCGGCCCTTCCTGCATACAGTGAGGGCAAACACGCCAAAACCATGGCGAATTCAAACCCCTGGCGAATGCAATTTTCTGCCGCTTACTGCATGACCCCCTAAATCGGTTTGGATCTACCATTGGGTTTTTTGGATTTAAAGATGAAGACAGAAGATAAAAAAAATGAAGAAATAATTCCAGATGCCTTGCGTTGGGTAATGCTTTTAATGGTTGTATTGCTGAGGTTTTTTATTAATTAATTGATTTGATTGGTTAATGGTTGAATTAATTCCTTGTTGTGCTGGTTAGTGCTTTTATTAATTAATTGCATTGTTGGTAATTGCTGAATTAATTCATTGTTCTGCTGGTTAGTACTTGTAATAATTGCATTTGTTGGCTAGTGTTTTTATTTAGTGAAGTAGGATGTTTCGGTGTTTTGAAATGTTTTATTATTGCGTCTTTAGTGTATTAATGTATTTTGATTAGGTGCCCATTGAGTGCTATAGTGGCTTATCATGCCCATATTATTATATGTGTATGATGTACCACTATGACACTCAATGGCTACAGGGTGGGTATGGTGGGTCCGGGGTGGGTGGTTAGGCCTCCTGGGTGGGTAGCGGGGCAGGGTGGGTTAACCCCTTAATTACTCTAGTGGTTATTAAACGCTAAGGTATTAAGGGGCTAAGGGCCATTAATATTTTTTTATTATGTATGCTTTCTAGCAATAGAGGACATGGGTAAGTAGAACGGTTTTTATTTACTTTATTTATGCTTGCTAATGTTGTGATTAAATATGGGCAAATAAGCTATTATCCATATCTGGATAATAGTTATTTTGCCCATTACTGTATTGTACTGTATGTGTTGGTGGTGGTGGTGGTGGTGGTGGGGCAGGGGGGTATTGATTTAAATGTAGGCATGTTTTATTTTTTGACATAGAGGATTGGTACCACAGGCCTGCGGGGACCCACAGGGTCCACCAGAGGACCCCTGGATGCCCACGGTACCACCTGAAAACCCACGGAGGACACCTGCAGCGAAGAACACAGTTGTGGGTTCCCTCCTGACCCGCAGGGACCACATGAGGGCCCCAGACACCAATGGGAACCACCAGAGGGCCTCAAGACACCCGTGGGGATGAACTGGGGAACCACAGACACCTTTGGGGACCACCCTGGGGGCACCCTTTGGGACCTGTGGTGACCACCTGGAGGCCCACAGAGCCTAGCGGGGACAACCCGGAGGACCCCAGACACCTGTGGGTACCCCCCGGGGTGCATTGTGGGTCTGCGGACACCCATCGGGACCACCGTGGACCCCCACTGGCTTGGGGTATTATTCATGTTTGTAAAATAAATAAATCATGGTTTTATGGGGGGCACAGGGGGTGGGTGATATTTTAAATAGTGTAATGTTTATTGGGGGCCTAGGAGGTTGGTATTGGGGCTGTTGTTAGTATTTATGTTTTATTGTGGGTAGTGGGCGTGGGTGAAGGGGGCATTAGCACAAGGATGGTGTTTAGGCCTACCGCGTGGGTAGCGGAAGGGGTTAACCCCTTCATTACCTTAGCGGTATTAACCGTTAAGGTAATGAAGGGGTTAAGTCCACCCGCAACCCCCCCACAAGACCTAAACACCCTAAAATGGCGATTTTTGCTCTTATCACCAGCTTATCAGGGCTTTCTAAATCGCAGTAGACTTTTTTCACGAGAAGCTGGCGAAAAGTGGCTTATCGCTTATCGCTTCTTACTGCATGTGGCCCTATGTTTCTTGTCTTGAGGACACATCTACATGCATAAAGTGACAATATACAGCTATACACATACCCAGATATCCCTGGGATCACACGAAACACCAGCGTTAAGAAGACACACTACAGCTATATACAGTACTGGATGAGCTTAATTGATTATTTTTTCTAGTAAGTGGGCTGACATATGACCCAAGTTCAGTGCCACAATTTCCTCATTTACATCACACTATGTACACTATATTGTTTTTCTCTTTTCTGGGGTGATTCTGCTCCTTCTGGAATCTGGAGGAGTAACGTTGGAAATAGAGGACATTTTGGAAACAAGTTCTAACTAGAGGTTTTGAGCAAATTTCAAACGCAATCTCTATCATCTACATATATTTGTTTTTCTATATCCACTTTCACTGTATTGTAATATCATTGTGGAAGCGCCGTCCATTTTTTGGTTGTGAGCTATAGAGATTGACATAAACTTGCATCTCTGTTTCTGAGGTCATTTCATTATGCTTTGATAGAGCCACTGTTTGGGACGATGCATCTTCTATAAACATACATTTTCTTAAGATACTGTATAAGTTGTAACTAAATCAACAATTTTATCACTTTTACTTTTCTCCTCAAATTGTAGTTATTTAGTGGTTTACAAAATAAAGCTATCAGGGGCTTGTTAGCTTTTTCCCTCCACAGTCTGGCCATGAATATATTGAAAGGAATCAAGGGCCACATCCTCCTTGACGTGATCCCCCCCCCCCTACCTCCCGCGGGGTCCGCAGCCGCCGCTGCATCTCCCCTTCAGCGGTATCCCAGCCGCGGTGGCGCTTGGACTCCCAAACAGGCGTCCGCCATCTTGCCGAGACATGCGCAACCGGTGCTTACAGAGCGCATGTCTCCGGCTATAATTTATTCTCTGCTCCCGGTCTTTGGCCACGCCCCCGGCATCCGCATTCACACCTCCCAACACAGCTGTTCTCCAGATACAGATTCAACGCCGTCCAACCACAGAGTACTCCACAGCACACCCATGCTCTGCCCCCTGCCTCCATTGGATAACCTACCTTTAAAACCCCAGTCCTTACGTTAGCTCATTGCTCTGCATTGCTCTGCATAGTCTCATTTCCAGCAGTTGTGTTTCTGTGCCGTGCTTTTCTTGTGTACTTCCTTCAGGTTCTGACCCAGGCTTGGCTGACTACTCTCTCTGGCTCTCGACCTCGGCTTCCACCTCTCAACGTGTACCTCTAAGACCCTTGGACTCGGATTTAGTACCACGACCACCCGGACATCTCTAATCCCTGATCTTCGGCTACGGAATCCACTACGGCACTTCTACTACCCTGGATCTGGCAGGTGCCTATCTCACTATATATTTACTTCCTTGCCAGCTACGCTACCACCACACTCCGGACACCCTCTCTCGGTACGGGCGCGTGTCTCTATATGTCCCACCTCAGTGCAGGGGACGGGTCTAGTCTGTTGGCAGCACAAGCGTAACATATATAGATATAATGATTCACAGGCAAACAATAGTGTTTAAAGCGTCTACTCAGTCTGTGCATATCTTGTTTCAACTTCAGTTAATGATCTGGAGGCATAAGCAAAGGGTTGCCAACAATCATTGTGCTTCTGGAGAATTACTGTACCCAGACCCAATTGTGATGCATCTGCGGAAATTTAAATTAGACTTTCTGATGCAAAAAACTTCAACACTGGCTCCTGCAGCAATTGTTGTTTCAAAATATCCCAGGATTCCTCCTGCTTTGGACCCCATAACCAATATGTGTTTATTTTCAAGAAGTGTCTACATTTCCAAGGTAGTTAACAATGTCTAGGAATTATTGAACATCTTTTTGTGACTGCAAGTAAGGCATCATTTCATTGTCTGAAACTTATTTTTGTCATGTTTTATATCTTCATTAGGTCGCCAATAAATGGTAATTCTGTCAAATGTATTTAATTTAAAGTTTGCAGCTCTTGTTTCTTCCATGAACTTACAAGGCTAACAATCATGCTGTTCTTTAGTTGAACTCCAAATAACTATGTTATCCATTGATGTGTTTAGTTTTGAAACCATCAATATCTTCATAAATTATACAGTACTGGTATATATAGTTTTTTTAATATACCTCTGGTGCTGAAGCTATACCAAAAGATAGATAATTTATTGGAATCTTCAAAAAGGGATATTAAATGTAGATACAGGTAATTGTGTACATTCGTCTGTTAGATTTCACTGCTAATATCTAGAAGAGGCATCTAATTTATTGAAAAACTGATTATATCTTCTTTGCTTGGCAACTTGAAGAGATCTCTTTTTATATCTTTATTAAGATTTAGGCATAAGCATAATTAATCATTGCTTTTTTACAATAAACCAGTGAACTCACCTAGTGTAGTCCATCAGTTTCTCATTTTTTTGTATCACTTGTAGTATTTCCATCCATGCTACGTAACTCCATACGTTCATCACATATAGCTAATGGCAAATTTTTCAATTGATGTACAGTATGATTGACAGGACTTGCCTTTAATCTGAATTGATTGCTCACGTGGCAAGCATCCAAGACCTGGAAATATGTTTTAGAATTTCATAATGAGTGTTTCATAAGTACAGTGCAATCTTGATAAGCATTGGTGCGAAACGCATTAGACGACAGCCTGCCTCGTTTTTATCCATGGTATAAATAAAACTCTTATTTTCTAATTATTTTTGCCCCTGTGTCCATTCGGCTGTGCACTGTTTTATTTGTTCTTTATCTACTCAGGACTGTACTTGCGGCTGATCATGCTGTGGCTTAATCCTGATATTGGTCAGACGGAGTGAGTACAGAAATGTCTTTATTCTGACGGTTTTATTTACATATGATGTTTTATTGAAGATTATTGTAAAGTTATATTATCCAAGACTGGGGCAATATTAGTGGAAACTGCAATTGGTTTTTCATTTTTTTTTGTCCGTCACCAGTTAAGAGTTATGCAATTCTGAATAAATATTTAATATCATATGATATTGATTTACTAAATTCACCCAAATTGGGACCACTATTAAAACAGTTTTTTTTTTTGGAGAGCTATTAAGCATGTTCTTGTTATTTCTTGAGCACCATTTAAACAAATCTCTTGTCAGTGCAATCTTGAAATAAGAGTAACCACTTTGCTAAATTGAGTTCTTCATCGGCAGCTACAGTAGAATTAAAATTGGTGTAACAACCTTAGACACCAAAATTAATGTACTGTAAGCTTGTACTGTATACCAGTTAGAGGAAAATGCATTTGTAGAATTTATTATAAAAACACCTTATACAGTATCTGTTTTAGGATAACCTGTTACTATTATTTTTGTTGGTCTCAGTTTTGGCTTTATTTTTAGACTCATAATATTTTTTAGGCAGAATGTTAACCTGAGCTCCAGTGTCATGTTTCAAATGAATGATTGCTTGATGCAGTGCCATTGGTAGTATCCAGTTCTTCACAGCTGCACTGGTTTCCTGCATATCTAAATACAATTCTTGATACAGATTGTGTTCTATTGCATGCTCTGTACTTTTCTGCACCTGCAAATTACAGCATTTTGCGCAATGATAGTTATTGCCACATTTATGATAGAGCTTCCCAAAGGCCACACATTGTATAGGGTCATACTGCAACCCACATTTCTCACATAACCTTCGATGTGCCATATCCACAGAGCTTGCTTAAGTCAAAACTCTCAGTCTCTCAATAATGTACTGTAATGTTAGGTGCATGCATTAATCCTAATAGACTTTTGTAGATATGAGCTATGGTACTAGGGGCAGGGCTGCCAACAGAAATATTGGGGCCCAGGACAAATGTAACAAAAGTAGCGCACCTACCATGAAGATACAGTATGGGAGGTGGGGGAAAATGGCTTGCGGGATGTAGGAAAAAATGGCTTTGGGGAGGGAGGGAAAAAAGAGCCTGGGAGGTGGGGGAAACAAGCACATGTTAACCATTTAGAACACTGGTCCTGTGCAGAGGGGAGCAGTTCTTGGGGAGCCCCATCAGGCTTTCTGCCTTAGGGGCAATGCAGATGTACACTGGGGTGGTTGAGATTGAATCTGATGCAGCTGTGAACAAAAAGATCTTTGGGGGTCATGCACTAAGCTCTGTTAAGTCGTTTTGAAAGCGCAAACTGCTCTTAGAACGTGATGTTGCGCTGAACACGATGCACTAAGCCCCGCAAACAGGCACTTTGCGCTCTAAAACTGACTTTTTTCAGGAAATTTTTCTAAGTCCAACTTTGCTCGTTAATTTGCCCTGTTTGCGTTAAATACTGCCCTTAAGTGGGATGCACTAAGCAACGCAACCTTAGCGTACGCGAAAGTTGCGTTCAACAGAACACGTCAGCTCAAGGTAGACGCAAAAAAAGCTGGACTTTGAAAAATTTCTTGCTTTACATTTTTGCATGCGCAACACCCATACAACAGGCCAGTGGGTGTCCCCGGCTGACCCTGCGGGGGTCCCCGAGGGAGGCCGGGGGTCGCGCGGGTGTCCACGTCTGACCCGGCAGCCGTCCCGGGGTACCCGCAGGCCTGTGGTACCAATGTTGTGCCTACAAAAATACTAAACATTATTTCTAACTAAATACACCCCCTAACACATACAGTACAATAATGTGCAAAATAACTATTGTCCAGATATGGATAATAGATTATTTGCCCATTATTAAACACGGCATTAGCATACCTAAATAAAGTAAATAAAAACAGTAGCCAGCTAATCAAATGAATACAAGCAGTAGCAACATCAACAATGAATTAATTAAACCATTAACCAATGAAATCAATTAATTCCTAAACCAACTCAAAATGAATAGTAACACTAACCAATCAAACCAATGAATTACTACAAAATTAATTAATGTAAACATTTAAAGACAAATAAATAAATTCAAACAAAATATGAAATAACCATAAAACGCATTAGCTAACATAATGCAACATTAACTACAAACGAATACCAATCGCAAACATTTTATTACCATTAAGCAGGGAAAAACCAAACAATCACATCCACATAAGAAATTGAAATTAAATAAACCAACAGCAATACCAAGCCACAAATGCCCCCCAAATATTGTGATAATAATGTATTAATCTGTACCCTAAAGTGGTACAGATTAATATATTATCAGTCAATGTGCCTCCCCCAAAAAATCAAAAAACACATCCAATGAAGAAACCTGTAAAAAGAGACATTTACAAACATTCAATATATTACTTACCATTAGAAGCGGTGGCCCTCCGACTCCCGGGGTAACAGGAAGCTCACGTACCTTGAAGGCCTCCAACAGCATCCGATGCCATCCGCCATGAAGATCCGGATCAGGTACCCAAATCTTCTTTTTTCTTTCTTTAATCACCTTCTTCTATCTTCATCTGTCACCATTTCTTGATCTTCTTTATCTTCTATCTTCATTTGTCAATCCAAAAAACCCCATGGTAAATCCCAACCGATATTGTCTCGTCGTCTTCATGGGCCCAAATGAGGCGCCACGGCCATAAATAGGGCTTGTGACGTCACATTTAGCCTCAAAATTGTTAACAGCCATCTGATTGGCTGTTCAAACCATGTTCCGACTTTAATATTTTTTTTTACATGACATCACTTAAAGGGAATGATGCCAGCCAATCAGAATGGCTGTGCTTCATTTGCCTTTAAGATGACTTCACTAAATCCAAGATGGCTGGCGTCACATGGTATTTCAGCCAATCAGAGTTGGGATTTCGTTCCTACGCTCTGATTGGCTACCGTACCATGTGTCGCTGGCCATCTTTGTTTTCATGATGTCATCTTAAAAGCAATTGAAGCTCCGTCATTCTGATTGGCTGGAGTCATTGCCTTTAAATGACATCATCATTTTTTTTTTCCACCACCAATATCACATGGTTTTCACGGCCCAATCAGGGCCGTGGGAACCATTTGACGAAAATGTGACGTCATAGGCCTATAAAAGCCTATGTCGTCTCATTTTGAAGCCAGACGCCAAGGAGGACGGACCTCCAAGAGATAGAAGAGGACCAGGGCATGGTGCTAGAAGAGAAGAAGACCCGGAAGAAAACAGAAGAAAGAAGAATATAGATTACAGATGAAGCCCCCATTGACGACATGGATTACAAATAGAAGACAGAAGACTCACGTGGATTGTAAGTGTTTATTATTTTATGGTTACCTTTGGATTGGTTCGAGAGCTTCCGGTTCACCTGGATTTCGGTGAGTGGGCATCTAATGGTAAATAAACAAAAGAAAAGTTTATTATTTTAGCTTTTACAGGTTTTTTTGATTTTTTATTCATGTTTTTTTTCTTTCGATTTAATGCCCCTGAATTGATCTATGTCCCTATGGATATACACACATTCAGGGACACTGAATGGGTGTATTCTATGTGATTTTTTTTGATGGAAATGCATTGTTTTGTATGCTCTTGTATTGCCCCTGTATGTTATGTTTATATATATGGATAGACATACTGATGCAGAGGCCGTTATTCAAACACATCACAAATCCGTTTTCGTGTTGACCGCGGTATTCCATTTGGCATTTTTTTCATTTTATCACTAGTCGTGCCGCGTTCGCGCAATCCGACACCGGGCAACCGGACGCGGTAGATCTGTTTAATTTAATGGTTTATTGTTTCTTTGGATGCAATTCTTCTCGTATTCGCCATGTGGCAGTGTTAATGAATTATAATTTGCCTGCTATTCTTTGCGTATCTGCCAGGTGGCAGAAATGAATGCAATGAATGAATTGGATTGAATTGGAATGTGTACCAGTACATAGCTTTGCTACTTTGTAAGGTTGCAGGTGTTTAAAACAGATACTAGTGTACAAATTTACAGTGGCCCATTGTGAATTGACCTTGTTTTTTCGAAGACGTTATCAAATTAGGCGTTCTTAATAAAAAGCATTAAAATACTCAATGTGTGCCTTTTTTTAACATTCTTTCCCCGCGCAATTGCTGAGTGGACATTATGGCTACACCACAGACGTATAAAAAACCTGACTGTACTTATGCGTTTTTAATATATTCAGCGGTTAATGCTGCAGCAGAAAAGATGGCGACTGTATCTGAAATATATGAATATTTTATATCGAACTACGATTTTTACAAGTTTTCACCTGATGTTCATGGGTGGAAGCGTGCGATAAGAAGAACCTTAAGTAGCGATCATTGTTTTTTTCTTATTGCCCTTCCTGCCGGAGAGATATGCGGATATTGGGGTGTCATGCCAGAATTTCACAATATGTTTGATCATGGCAATCTCAAAAGAAGAAAAGTGTGTTTTAACCCATACAAGATTCGTCAATCCCAATCCAGCAATGTGCCGGCAACAGCACCACCGGCACCAGTGTCCGGTCCAACCATCAGTGATAACCTTGTGAACGGCAATCCTTTGTACCTGTCCCCGCCAGAATACCTGGAAAATTTCCAGCCTGAGCATGATTTCGCGTTCGAACAAGCTTGCATGTACCAGTACCAAAATGTTTTCAGCATCATCAGCTGTCAACTACAATTGTAGCAGGCCAGCTGACACCTGTCAACTATAATGCAGACATGAAGAGTCACAGTGAGTCATCACCACCCATTTGGCAAAGCTTATTAGGCTTATAAAGACGGTACTGTATACAGATATGTACTACACTATATTACACTTTACTACAGTATAATGTACTGTACATGATAGTCTTAAGTTTTTAGCCGCTAGTAATACTGTACTTATGTGCATCAATACAATACAGTACTTTACTGTATGCGAGTTGAGGTGAGGGGATGTTTCTCTGTTGAGTGCACTTTGACGAATGATTTGATTGGCCGCTGAAGTACGTAACGCTGCTGCAGCTAGCTTACAAATGTAGGGAGAGGGTGGGGCTCAAGATTCAGAGCCAATCAGAAGTTTGTTCTCATCGTCCACAACGGTTGAACGGCTGCTTTAATTCCCAATGAAGCGACTTGACGCATGCTCAATACCAATAATAATAGCATATTTTTTTGTTTTTCCCCAGAAACGAAACTTTGACATCCAGCGCAAAAAGAAAAAAGAAAGGATTTGGATGAACCTCTAATATCGCTTATTTTAAAAGTTGCTTTCGCATTGTTTGCCAAGTGGGCAAACATTTAGTGACAGTGCCATTTTTATCTATCTATAAAACAATTGTGAGCTTTATAGAAAACCTTATACTGTACAGTACTGTAGTATGCTGCTGTTTTTATATTAAATTATTTTACATTGTACAGTACTGTCATCACCAGTACTGTTTTACAGTACGTTTCATTGCACAACTTTTCCTATAAACACCAAAAATAAAAATGTATATCTTTTATTACATACTGTATGTATTACTTATTATTGAATGCTTTCTACTTGTGCAACAGTAAATACTGTTTTCTTTTAATGGTACTGGTACTGTACTGTATGTCTCATTTGGACATTTTTTTAAATAACCGTTAAGATTAGTGCCCTTTCTTTGCGTATTGTACTGTACTGTACTGGTACTGTATGTGAAGTGCAATGCTTTGTTGAACTGTTCATAAGAATTTCAGGTCTGCAATAGGGGCTCGGTCAAAAAATACTTTTATTTTTTAATGCATACAGTAATACAAAAAAAAACAGTTGCTGTGGTCTTTCTCTTCATTATGGCATTGCGAGATGAGGGGGAGAGAGGGGGCTGCAGCTCTGAAAATACGGTAGAAAGAAACAAGTACTGGTAATTACTGGTAAATTACCAGTAATTACTGGTAAAAAAGATTAAACAATAACAACATTTCAAAAGATTTGTAAAAAAAAACCATTTTTTTCCCCCCAACAGGATTTCTAAAAATTTACTGTACTGGAACACTGAGGGAGGGTGGAAGAGGGGGTTTGTGTAAGATACAGGCTTGTTTGTACTTAAAGTAAACACAGTATTGTGATCTTACACCCCCCCTCCTTTTTTGCACTGCAGCTGCTGAAAATCCTGTATACTGTAAATAAACAGACATGGTTAGTTTGATTAAAAACAACACATTAAAAACACCTTCTATTAATTTTTTTTTCTCCATGTTGCTTTCCATTTTCTCCATGCGCATATCCATACTCAACATGGTCTCCAAAATAAGATCAACCTTTTGGTCCGTACTGTAGACATCTGCATAGGTGGGTGGTGGAGAAGGCGACCAGGGGGTTGCCAGGAGGAGAGCATCCTCAAAGATGGTTTGTGGAGCAGATGAGCCGGGGGTTGACAGGAGAGCAGCAGCGTAGGAATTGGTTATGGAGCAGGTCGGCCGGGGGTTGACAGGAGAGCAGCAGCGTCGGGGATGGATTGTGGACCAGGGGAGCCAGGGGGTGCCAGGAGAGCAGCAGCGTCAGGAATGAGTTGTGGAGCAGGTGAGCCGGGGGGTGCCAGGATAGAATTGGGATTCCACTTGACTTGCACAGTGCTAAGTGCGCCGATCTTCTCCCTTACAAAATAAGGCCCAGGGGTCTTAACCTTGGGAGCCTTCGGAACATTTTCTTTATTCTGCTTTGGTTTTCGCTTAGGTTTTGGCTGGGAAACAGCTTCCGCCTTTCGCTTGGCCGGCACAGCAGAAGCAAGCTGGTTCCTGCGTCCGTAGAATCGGGGGCGATCCATGGAAACAGAAGGACAAATGCACAATGCAGTATCTGGACAAGAGCAAGTTCAGATAGAGATCAGTGTGTGAGAGTCTATGCAATTTGTCTCAACTTTTATGTCATTTTTTTCGCGGGCATGGACACGGTATGCAGGTGTTAAAAGTGGGCGGACTGTGTACTAATCCTGTCGAGTGACGTTGAGGCACATTAAATTAAAGTATTAAATACACCATCCATTTTGTGTATTCAATGCACATTCAATACACATCGAATTCACATCGAATTGCTCTGTGTGTGCTTGCAATTTTTTTCTATCAGCAGCGATGCCAAAGAAAAGGATTTCAAAAGATCTCAGCTTGAGAATAAAGGATATGTACCAGAATGGACACCGCATTTTACAGATCCAACGCTGGTTAGTTGGTTTGCAGTTTAGCAAAAAGCACTGTTAGTTATCATGGGAAGGCCAAAAACGTCCAAAGAAAGCCGACTGTCACTACGGAGTAAGTACTTACTGTATTGTCCTCCATAACTCTACCAACGTCTTGTACTGAACTGTACAGTACTAGTATGCCTGTGTTCAATATTTTATTAATCTTTACAGTACCTTTAAACTGTACAGTATAACATTTTTGCCATTCTTACAATCAGTCACTAGCTTTTTAAGTCAACTCTACAGTAATATACTGTACTGTCTTCTGTACTTTAGGAGGTGGTGTGATAGTGTAATCATTTCAAAAGATTCTGTTTTCTTTGAACTAATAATCCTGCAGTTTGAGGGGCTATTTATTTAATATATTCATACTGTATACTGTAGCACCCAAAGTGTACTCACAGTACAATACAGTAAGTGCAGCAGCAACATCAGACAATAAGAAATCTGTGCGCTATTGGGATGCTTAATTTGCCTACTGTAACAAATTGTTCTTTTTTTCTTTACACATTAGGGTGGACACTCTTCTGGTGGACCAAATGAGTGATGCGAATGATGAGACGTGTGCCACAAGGGTAAATAATGCACTAGAGGCTACTCACAAAATAAAAGCATCAGAGACCAGTATCAGGTTGATGAGACGAAAATTGGGATGGAAATATGGGCGTTTTTAGTAAGTACAGTATACAGTACGTCACCCATGCCCTCTTTTTTTATGTTACACTCCCTCCTAATACAGTATCATACTGTACTGTATGTCCAGCATTTTGTGGCTCTAACATTTTTCCTAGTCATTACAGAGCGTATCCTATGATAAAGGAAGCCAACAAAATAAAAAGAGTGGACTAGGCACGGGCATGGATTGAAAGTGGCGAAAATTTCAATGATGTCATCTTTACAGACGAGACAACTGTAGCGCTTGAGAGGTTTTCCCGTTTTGGATTCTACAAAAAAGGATGCCAATCTCTGAAGCTGCGTCCCAAGCACCCAGTGAAGATGCATGTGTGGGGTGCCATCTCTAAACAAGGACCAGCATGCATCATTATATTTGAGGGTAAAATAATACACAAATCCACATGCTGAGGCCTTACGCACTGGACAGCTGTACTGTATTCAGTATTTTGTACCCTAATGTTACATTTTTTTTCTTGTTTAAAGGAATCATGAATAAAGCGTTCTTCCAAGATCACATAATTACACATGTTGTTGAATACATAAAGAATGATTTCCCATCTGGTCACAGGTTCTTCCAGGACAATGATCCGAAACACACAGCGTCGACGGCTCACATTCTTGCCAGTATCAACTGGGTTAAGACGCCAGCGGAGTAAGTTGGGTAACCTTTTCTCACTATTTTACATAGTTTACTGTATATCTCCTTACATAATTCACCTTTTTTCTCCCCTCCTACTGTATTACAGATCACCAGATTTTAATCCCATCGAAATGGTATCGCATGAGTTGAAGAATTATATCAGAAAAGTGTGGAAACCATCCAAAAAGGAAGAATTGGAAAAGGGGATACTGAATTTGTAGAACAATATACTCACAGTAGCCAGATGTAATAAATATATTGATCATATTGCGACTGTGTTGCCTATTGTTATACAACGTAATGGACAGGCCTCGGGAAAGTAATAAGGCACAGGTAAGTATGATACAGGTAAGCATGGCCCTAAAAATAACCATGTCTGCATTTATTGTTTCTTTTCATTTTCAGAACTGCGCAAGCAAGGAAGGGTGGGGGTGTGTATAAGATAATAGTACGGTGTTCATGTACAAACCAGCCTGTATCTTACACAACCCCCCCCCCCTCTCCCACCTCTCTCAGTAGTTACTGTATAGAAATTCGTATTTAAAAAAATCTTTGAAATACTGTATTTTCAGAGCTGCAGCCCCCTCTCTCCCCATCTCGCAATGGCATAATGAAGAGAATGACAAGAGCTACTGTATTGTATTTTTGTACTGTATTATAATACAAGGAGAAGATTCGGGAGTGATCACAGGGCCACACTAATTGAGTGAAGTAATAAAGTATATAATAGTGGTAATTATAAATGTGGGTGCAAACTGTGAACTGAAAAGTGAATCAGGCAAAAAGAGGGGGGAAGGGGAACACAAAATTGATGTGTCCCCTAAAAGAATTCACTAACTGCACTCCTACATAATGTAAAATCTAACTTTTAATAAATTTACTTAAAACATATATTACCAAACGTTGTGTACTATGTATTAAAAATGAATTAAATTAACAATGTCGTGCATCCCTGTCAATAAATGTGTGATTATACAATCCCAAAATCAATATTCCTGGGGTTGGAAGGACAGAGGATGCTGTAAGTCAGGGTGTTAACCCCTCTGGAGCAACTATGCAAACAGTAGGTAAATGTATCCTACTCAGTGAGCCTTTGAATGGTCAGAAATCCAGCAATCCTGCTCAGATATATACCAGCAAGCACCCACAGTGATAGTAAATGTTATATGACGTTGCATATGCTTAGATGGTAACGCTGACACAGGCTCTATTAGTGGAAAGTGATTCACAACATAGTAGAGCTGGGACTCACAGTATCATTAACAGTGAGTTGCCCAGCAGAGAGGCTCTAATTGTGCATATATCATATAGAGCAGGAAGGCCTGTTGTTAAAATAATCCAGCTAATGCCGTCTACATAGATAGAACCAGGAGACTTAGGAGCACTACATTAAAAACAGCTCCAAGTAGGAGACTGACACAACTGCGCGTCCAACGCGCGTTTCCCTCCAGCAAAGGAGCTTTTTCAGGGACAAATTCTCCTGGTTCTATCTATGTAGACGGCATTAGCTGGATTATTTAACAACAGGCAGTGAGTTTGCCTTCCTGCTCTATATGATATATGCACAATTAGAGCCTCTCTGCTGGGCAACTCACTGTTAATGATACTGTGAGTCCCAGCTCTACTATGTTGTGAATCACTTTCCACTAATAGAGCCTGTGTCAGCGTTACCATCTAAGCATATGCAACGTCATATAACATTTACTATCACTGTGGGTGCTTGCTGGTATATATCTGAGCAGGATTGCTGGATTTCTGACCATTCAAAGGCTCACTGAGTAGGATACATTTACCTACTGTTTGCATAGTTGCTCCAGAGGGGTTAACACCCTGACTTACAGCATCCTCTGTCCTTCCAACCCCAGGAATATTGATTTTGGGATTGTATAATCACACATTTATTGACAGGGATGCACGACATTGTTAATTTAATTCATTTTTAATACATAGTACACAACGTTTGGTAATATATGTTTTAAGTAAATTTATTAAAAGTTAGATTTTACATTATGTAGGAGTGCAGTTAGTGAATTCTTTTAGGGGACACATCCATTTTGTGTTCCCCTTCCCCCCTCTTTTTGCCTGTACTGTATTATGCATTAAAAAATAAAATCTATTTTTTAAACCCCCTTTGCAGACCTGAAATTCTTATGAACAGTTCAACAAACAAAGCATTGCACTTCACATTAGTTTATGAAAAAAATATATATAAAGACAAAAAATGCTTTATAAAAATTATTATATTTTTATTGTTTAATCAATAATTTCTGTTAATAATGCAATAAAATGCTGTAGAAAAATACATTTTTCCTGCATTAAGGGTTATCCAACATGTCTTCTACCCAGCTCATGATAATCACACACCAGTACATTTACGTTAATGGCTCTGTTGGAGGGCTCTGTTGTTGTGTTGTTGATAAGCTTTGAACTTCAAGTTGACTTGTTTTGTTACAGTACTGTACAATAGCAGTTTTAGAAGGGCCTTCTTAGCTAGGCCTGTATCTCACACAACATGTTAATCTTATTACTAGTGGAAATCTTATTAACAGCTCTGTGGGGGGGAGGGTGTGTGTTGTTGATAAGCGGTGAACTCCAAGATGACTTGGCACAGAACAATAGAAGAAGCTTTGAAGGGCTTATGGCACGCATGCGTGGCATGGTTTGTCAGAGGTGTTGATAAGAGTTTGAAATCCTTGAGCCATGTGTGCGCCGGGGGGGGGGGTGGTGAGGGGATGCGAGCTGTGCTAGCTGTATGAAGTTCCAAGCTGTAGTTCAAAGACATATTCTCAACAGGTAATCATATGTTTTGCTCCCCACACCCCCAAATAAAAAAAAACTGTACTACAGTATACCACCCACCTCTGAAAGAACGTACATGACTAGTGTGGAATTAAAAAGCAACAGTACTGTTTGATTCTCATAATATCCATAACTGCTACAGTATGCAAGCCCATGGTGATAACCCCCAAAAATATATACTGCATTTGTAAAACTTGAATCTCAGAATATCCATACTTGCTATGCAAGCCATGGCGATAACCAAAAAAAAAATAATACACGGCATACAGTACAGTATATATTTTTAAAACTTGAACTAACTTCTAAATGAATGGGAAGTTATACACGCATGCGCATTAATAATGAAGAAGGTCCTAGGTCCCAACCAAAGAGAATTACACGCAGGCGCAGAACGGTGAGAGCAGGCTCGGGAAGATTAATGCAACCACAAAGCAAAGCATTTGAAAATGGATGCTGCTTTGCTATTCGCACTCAAGTGTACTGTAAAAAGCCACTCGGCTAGTAGTAGAAGGGCTTTGGAATTTGCACATGTGTTGCAGGCAGCTCAGCGATTTCAGCCAACATGTTAATCCTGACATAGAATTGCTATTGGATTTTGATGACAACAACTTGTGTTTGCCCACTTGAGTTTCTCGACGGTATTGCAGAACACGCTAAAATGCCATTTTCTAATCCGGACAAAACGATAATCAAACCGCATGTTTAACTCGGCACGATTAGATCAAATTGCGCACCATCGAATGGGTATTCCGATCTACACACCGCGTGAAGTGTTCGAATATCGGCCGCTGCATCAGTATAGGGATAATAATTGATTGATTCACCATTATCACCCAGCATACAGCACTTCCACTGCAGCAAGGGATTCTGGGAAATGACATGCAAATGAGCACTCAGTGCCACTTTTTGCTTCAAAAAACATTTTTAACATGGTTCCCTATAGGCTTAAGCTTGCTGCATGGTCACAGCTTTGAGCACAGCCAGGGTTAAGGTGCATACCCAGAAAACCACCCACAGACAGCTGTTCTGGGTATGCACCTTGATATATATATCAAGAGAACCAAAGAAAAATGAAGTAGCACCTCTAATATATCCTAAACCAAGCTATAAATTAATTAACCCAACTGTAAGTGCATCCAGTGAGGTGGTAAGATGATAGCAAAATAAAACTGTGAACCAGTATTTCAAAGAAATTAAAAATAATAATATATATGTGATGTTATTAAAACACAAACCTAATAGTTTAATAAAATAACAAGGATTAAAATTCAATGATAATAACAAAATAGAAACATATAAAAACGTTAAATAAAAAAACCTTTGTAAATAACCTCTGAAAAAACAAAGTCCCGTTCCAAAAATAATGACATCCAGGTATTTGGCAGCCCGGGTATTTGGCAAGTGACAGCTTCTGTCTAACTATATTTATTGTGGGGATGTTGTGTGTGTATTTTTTTTATTGTGGGTAGCGGGGGTGGGTGAAGGGGTTATTAGCCCCAACGGTTGTTTTTTAGGGCTTGCGGGTGGGTAGCGGGAGGGCTTAACCCCTTCATAACGTAGCGGTATTAACTGCCCGCAATCCCCCCGCAAGCCCTAACAACTACCAAGGGCCAAATACCCCCTTCACCCACCCCCGCTACCCACAATAAACCTGGCACGGCTGGTTAACCCCTTCATTGCCATAGTGGGTAGCCGCTAAGGTAATGAAGTGGGCTTTACAGTGGCGGCCTCTTTTATTCTCCTGCGGCCGTCACCGCAATTTGCGTGATGCACGTCACTGGATGCCAGGGTGCATGCGCGCGTGCCAGGGTTCCGCCGACATCCCCGAAGGTTGAAGGGGGGGCGGGGTAAGGGGGGGGATGAGTGTGTGCGCCCCCAGAACCCGGAGAAGCATAGGTGGAGTAGCCAGGGGGTCGCGAGGGGAGGGGAAAATGCGGGGAAGATGCGGCTGGCTCGCGGCCAAGTTCTGTGCCAGCCGAAAAAAGCCACGGGAAGACACGGGTAAATCTTAGAATGAAGCTGACCTCAGCAGTAAATGCATTTTTCCTGCCTCGGATGCATACCGGAGGGCTCCGGTGCTGGTATTAATGGGTATCAGCTCCGGAGACCCCCGGCATCAATCCCAGGCAGGAAAAAGTGCCGTTCCGCCGCTCATCCTCAGCCTCTTCCCAGCAACTTGCCAACTTTTTGGGTCGAGACGGATTGCCGTGAAAATCTCAATTCTAGAGTGGCGAGTAGTGGCGCAAAGCTACTCACCACTACTAGAATTGAGCGGGTTTCAAAACATGGCTAGTTGCAGCGCAAAGTGCCTTTTCGCCACGCCGATGGCGGGAAAAAAAAACCGTCAACAAACTTGGCATTTTTTTTGCTTTTAACCAAGTTTTCGGGGCTTACTGAATCGTGGTATACATTTTTGGCGCAAAACAGGCGAAAAGTGACTTTGCGCCGCTTACTGCATGAGGCCCCATATCTTTGCTGAAGGCCATATTGTAAGATGATTTTCCCAAATGTTTAGCTTATTTTAGAAGTAGAACTGTTAACACTGTAATTGCAATTTGCCAGCATTAGTTTATATTTCCTGGACCAGGACTGAAATTGATATAAACAAACTATTAGCACAAAAGACTTTTAATCCATCCTATGTTCACATTTTAGTGTTTATATAAACACTGTTTAATACACAGAAGGTTAAGATGATACTGTATACATTCTCTTCAAATGTATCAGTAAGTTTCATTTAAAATCTCTACTGTTTAAAAGCCATATATAACAACAAGAACAACAAATATTTAATTGCAGGTTTTAACAGAGGCAGATGTAAACTGATCCGTATTTACAAATCATATATTTCTTTTTAGACAGACCTACTTACACATTCCTCGGATGTAACATTTCATTTGAAACATTAATGTTTAAATGTTTACTTGTAACATTTATTAGGATTTCCAAACTTACTCTTGGACGTCTTTTGACTATGTACACAAATACATGATTTCATGCATACAGTATGTTCTCTTAATTTATTATTCCAGCCTTGTAAATATCATTTAGTATTGGACATTCTGAAATTTCACTGACTTTACAAACCAGTTTAAGACAGGGTTGAAACTCACTGGTTTTGATAGATCTTAAATGGTTGTGGTTAATAATGATAAAAAAAAAATGTCTATTTAAAAGCTTTTTTGTTTTTTATTGGACCAGCACTGGAGATATTAATAATAATAATAATAATAATAATAATAATAATAATAATAATAACAACTTAATTTATATAGCGCCTTTCTCCCAATGTTACTCAAAGCACTTCACAGTTTCAAAAATGGAAAAAGAAGAACACATTTGAAGTTGTAAACGAGACCAAACACAAGAAAAGATACAATACCAGATGGGATGGTACTGTAGCTATTAAATGCCAGACATGTTCTGGTTCATTAATTATTTCTGGGAAAACAGGTACTGATGGAGCAGCCGTTATTCGAACATTTAACGCGATGTGTAGATCAGAATACCAATGCGATGGCGCGCAATTTATTTGAATCGTGCCGACTTAAACACGCAGCTTGTTTATCGTTTTGTCCGGATCAGAAAAGGGCATTTTAGCGTTGTCTGCAATAACATCGAGAAACTCAAGTGGGCAATCGCGAGTTGTTGTCATAAAAATCCAATAGCAATTCAATGTCTGTATTATACACAGAGCAATGTGTGTACTGTACTTTACTGTACAGTATCTGTATTATACACAGAGCAGTGTGAAACGCATAGGCGTGTTACAGTATCACATTTCTGCGCATTAAATATTATGATGACCTTTTGAAAATATTTCTTTGAACTGATAATCCATCATACAGTGCTCTCGCCCCCCCCCCCCCCCCCACACACACACAAGGCTCAAGGATTTCAACTTCTTATCTACACCTCTCCCACACCATAATTTGTAATGGATGGCTTTCTGGCTTGAATCTTCCCGAGCGTGGCCTTATAGTACATTCCTGCACATGCGTATATGACTTCCCAGTAGAAGTTCAAGTCTTTTTTTTTTGTTACAGTATTTATTTTTATTTTCTCGACATGTGCCTGCATAGCAATTATTGATATTATGAGATTCAAGTTTTACAAATATATATTTTTGGGGGTTATCGACATGGGCTTGCATAGGAATTATGGATATTATGAGAATCAAGCAGCACTGTTGCTTTTTAATTCCACACTAGTCATGTATGTTCTTTCTGAGGTGGGTGGCATACAGTAGTACTGTGATTTTTATTTGGGTTGTGGGGATCAAAACATTATGATGACCTGTTGAGAATATGTCTTTGAACTACAGGTAATCTTTCATACAGCCCCCCTCCCCCCGCACACACACAAGGCTCAAGGAGTTCAACCTCTTATTGACACCTCTCACAAACCATTCATTTTCAAATGGTTGGCTTTGATGCTTTCTTTAATCTTCCCGAGCCTGCTCTCACAGTTCTGTGCCTGCGTGTAATTCTCTTTGGGACCTGGGACCTTGTTGATTATTAATGCGCATGCCTGTATAACTTCCCATTCATTTAGAAGTTAGTTCAAGTTTTAAAAATATATATACATTTTTTTTTGGTTATCGACATGGGCTTGCATAGCAATTATGGATATTATGAGATTCAAGTTTTACAAATATTATATTTTGGGGTTATCGACATGGGCTTGCATAGCAATTATGGATATTATGAGAATCAAGCAGTACTGTTGCTTTTTAATTCCACACTAATGTGATGTTATTTCATTGATGCTAACCTCAGCTCATATGCTCACCATTGTATGAAGCATCATCATCCCAGCTACTATATGGGTGATTAACTGTGTGGTTACTTCACATTCAGCATCAACAGCCTCACTGGGCATTACTGTGTTAATATATCATGTGTACACAGCTGATGATTGGTATATGACCATTATATTATGTATCATATCTAGTGTGTTTACTCACCTTAAACTTATACAGGTCATATGCATATCGAGCTCTTATCACACACTGCGCTCTGCGTCTTCCTGACTGGGATTGATGTGAGTCACATATGTTTAGCCATTGATTATTCTATCTGTATCCTATTTGATAGTACATACCAGCCAGTGACATTATACTATATTATCTGGTGTATTAATAGAGTACTATCTAACAGGTGACTTCATATTTGGTATTTCCCAGTCTGGGTTTTTCATGAACCACCCCCTAGGGGATATTATTTAATTGTTGTTATGTATTCATTGCAAGTCGTCGAGGTTACATTAATGAAATTTCTTTATTTTGGTTTTGTGAGCTTTTACTCACTTTAGTGTGTCGTTAGGCAGGAGAAATTATACTCCACCTAGTGGGACAATTGACATCCCAGGCTACTACAGCTGTTTAATTTCTTTGAGTGCATTGGTTTCTTCGTGTTAACCTTGAGTTAACTTGTGGTGCTATATACTGTATGTTCATTACCAATTGCACCCTAGTGCATACTTTTATATTGTAATAGGTTGAGCGTTGAGTTATTTCTTTTGTTGGTTACAGATTCCTGAGTAGACTAATTTCTGAGTGAGTTATGAGCGAATTCTGCCCATGGGAGTAGTTCCACCCAGTTATCCTGTGCATTAGAAATAAAGCATCGCAGGTATTGCTCTAGTGACTGGTTTGTTCTTTCGGTTTGTCCGTTGGTTTGGGGATGATACCCAGAAGAAAAAAGAAGAGAGATCTCCAACCTTTGAGCGAAGGCACGCCAAAATTTCGAGACGAACTGTGACCCCCGATCTGGCACGATAGAGAGTGGGACTCCATGAATACGAAAAATTTCTTTGATATAAATGTCTGCCAAGGTGGCAGAGTTAGGAAGACCCTTGAGAGGAATGAAATGGGCCTGTTTGGAAAACCTATCAACAATAAAGAGAATAGTATTCCTCACACAAGAAACAGGAAGCTCAACAATAAAGTCCATTGAGAGGTGGGCCCACGGTCGGTCTGGAATTGGTAAGGGACGAAGCAGACCAGACGGCTTGTTATGGGCGGACTTATTTTGAGCACAGATGGAACAGGAGTTGATGAATTCCTTGATATCCTTAAACATATTAGGCCACCAAAAGGTGCGTCTGATCAAATCGGAAGTCCTCTTTGTACCCGGGTAACCGGCAGACTTAGAGAAAGACCCCACTCAAGGATCTTCTGGTGAAATTGAGGTGCAGTATACTGCTGCGACACACTTTATTCGAGCAAATACCCAGTATGTACCTGGCAGATACCTGGAATGCGCCGCTCCTCACCTCTGACAAGCCCCGTTGCGTTTGCCTTCCCAGCCATGGTTCATGCCTGGCTGACGGGCGGCTGATCTGTTAAATGATAATGATTAGGATTTAATAGGCTGCAATGCTTCGCGTGTCTACCAGATGGCATAAATTCATGAATTGTAATGCAGTATATATATATATATACTGTGCAGTATTGCAGCCAGCGGGAATAAAATGCTTCAATCCCTGCAGCACTACCATACCCTCGGGGATGAGCGTCTGAGTCGCCAAGATCTTGTCCAGTACATCAAAAGAGTTAGCCGAAATTACATATTTTGGAGGAAGGATGGTCTCAGGAATGTCTTCGGATTTGTCTTCACTGACGAATTGACGGGATAAGGCATCAGCCTTTAGATTCTTAGTACCAGGAATGTAGGAAATTATATAGTTTCACCTGGAAAAGAACAATTCCCAGCGAGCCTGATGGGAGCCTAGGCGACAGGCACCCTCGATATATAATACATTTTTATGGTCCGTAAGAATTTAAATAGGATTTTCAGTACCCTCCAGGAGGTGTCTCCACTCTTGAAGAGCAAGTTTGATGGCCAAGAGTTCCCTGTTGCCAACATCGTAGTTTTGTTCTGCAGAGGAGAATTTTTTTGAGAAGAACCAGGAAGGGTGTAGCTTATCCTGAGGGGACTGTCTCTGTGAGAGTACGGCTCCTGCTCCAATATCTGAGTCATCTACTTCCAACGGCATAAGATAGGAGCAGAGACGAATGCTTTCTTAAGGGTTTCAAAGGCCTGGCATGCTTCACGAGACAAGGAGGAAGTGTCCGCATCTTTCTTTGTCAGGGCAGTGATGGGAGCCACTGTGGCAGAAAAATTATGGATACATTTACGATAATAATTGGCGAAGCCAATAAACCGCTGAATCGCCTTAAGAGAAGTGGGTTGGGGCCAATCTTCAACTGCCTTAAGTTTATCAGGATCCATAGAGAAACCCTTATCAGAGTTAATGTATCCCAAGAAAGAAATGGATGTTTGGTGAAAAAAGAAATTTCTCCATCTTGGCATAGAGATGATTCTCACGTAGATGGGAGAGAACTAATGTGTTGGATATGCCCGGATATAGATTTAGAAAAAATAAGAATATCGTCTAGGTAGACAATTACAAAAATGTTGAGGACATCTCGAAAAATATAATTCACGAATTCTTGAAAGACAGCTGGGGCATTACAGATCCCGAAAGGCATGACCAAATATTCGTAATGGTCGTCTCTCATATTGAAGGCCATTTTCCATTCGTCCCCTCTTCGAAATGGAAGAACCTTGTAGCCGTTCAAACAATTCCAAGATTAGTGGCAAAGGGTAACGATTCTTCAGGGTTATCTTGTTAATAACCCTTTAGTCTATACAAGGACGGAGTGAACCATCTTTCTTCTTAACAAAAAAGAACCCAGCCCTGGCTGGAGAGGAAGACGCTCTAATGAACCCTCTCTTTAAGTTCTCCTGAATATATTCAGACATAGCCTTAGTCTCAGGAAGGGACAAAGGATAGGATCTGCCTTTAGGAAGGATGGCACCGGGCAGAAAATCTATTGGGCAATCATAAGGGCGGTGCAGAGGTAGAGTTTCAGAGCGAACTTTATCAAAAACATCAATGAACTCTGCATATACTTCAGGAAGCGTAGGCCGGAGTACTGGTCTCTACGCCTGCGATAAGTTTTTACCGAGGATACAGGAGCAACCCCAGAGGCAACATCCCATTGTATTGGTCTCTTGATTGTCCAGTCTATAAGCAGATTGTGTTGTTGGAGCCAAGGAAGGCCTAGAATTACCTGTACAGAGGGTGAATGAATAACATCCAGTGAGATCTTTTCCTTGTGATCATCAGCAGTGGAGAGAGTAAGAGTAGGAGTATCCAATGAAATGAAGGCTGGCTGGAGAGGACGTCCGTCGATAGCTTCTATACACACCGGAATTGATTTCTTGATCAGAGGAATCTTATGTTTGGTAGCGAAATCTTGATCCACAAAATTTCCCTCAGACCTTGAGTCGATGAAGGCAGAGGCAGGAACTAGGAAGCCAGGACTCTCAAGGAAGATAGACAGCATGACCCTGGTAGGTAGACCTTACTTACTAGGAGAGGAAGAAGAAATATTACCCAATGAGACCCCCTTATACCTCATTGGGTGTTGGCTTTTCCCAGCTTCGTGGGACAGTGAAGCACCAGGTGACCCGGCAGTCCGCAGTAAAGACTAAATCCTCCAGTTCTCCAATGTTGTTCCTCTGAAGGGAAGAGCTGGTGACTTCCTAACTGCATTGGTTCTGGAGCCTCCTGAGCTGGGAAAGTAGAAGGATACAGACTGGGAACAAGAGCAGTTGGCGTGAGAAAATGTGAGTGATGGCGTTCAGGCTTCCTTTATTGAAGGCGTTGATCCACCCTAATACACATGGCAAAAAGATCCTTGAGCACTGTAGGGCTTTCTTGAGCAGCTAATAATTCTTTAATGTCTCGGAGAGACCTTGCCATAAAGCTGCAGATAGCACCTCATCGTTCCAGCCAATTTCTGTCGCGATGGTCCGAAATTCCAGAGCGTATCTTGCAACCGGACTGTGACCCTGAGAAAAGTGAAATAAAGAAGAAGCAGCAGTAATCTTACGGCCAGGCATATCAAAGACTTGCTTAAATTCCTTCCTGAAGTGTGGGAAGTCTTGGATAAGCTACGGTCTCTTCTCCCAGATGAGGGATGACCATGCCAATGCGTCTCCAGTTAATAAAGCAATAATATACGCCACCTTAGATCTATCAGAAGAGAAGCGGGAAGGGGTTAACTCGAACTGTATGTCACTTTGGTTGAGGAAACCTCGGCATCCATGAGGATCTCCCGCATATCGATTGGAACTGGGGAGACGTGGCCCGAGGGAGAGAGAGGCTTCAGGGGAAGAAACAGACAAGGTTGCAGGTCTAATAATTCTGGATTGTGATTGGTTAAGGGAATCGTGGCCAGGTTTTGAGTAAGAGAAGCAATCTGATTATCCAGGTATTGGAAATACTCAGAAATCGAAGACAGGCCTTGGCCCACCTCAGGGGGGTCCATGTTCATTGGGCTGAGCATACTGTAATGCTTGCGCTGCCCACGAGCAAGACAGGACCCCGGTACTGAGGTGGAGAAGTAGTAAACCATGCACCCACAGCAGCGGAAGCATGGATGGCAGGCTGATTGTCAAACGTAGGCGGTCTGGGTTGGAGAGAGTGGGTTAGTTGATACTTGCCAAGATCTTGGAATGGAGAGTTCAGAATAGTCAAGTCCGTTAGCCGTGGTCTGGGGTTGGAGAGGTAAAAATTGTGGAAGTCTGTATAGCTGTGGTCTGGGGTTGGAGAGGTTAGAATCGTTGAGGTCCGTATAGCCGTTGTCTGGGTTGGAGATGTCAGTAGAGTCAAGGGTAAGCCGGGGTCAGTATCCAGAGGGGTTCAAAAGTCAAGCCGGGTAGGTACACGAAGAGTTAAACTGCAAAAGAACACAGGACAAGAGCAAGGCACAACAGACGCAGGAGCTGAAGGCTACAACAAGTTATGCTCAGCAAGATAGGAAAGGAACTGCAGGGTATTTGTAGCACACAGGAACCAGTAGCAAGGCTTGGAACCGGAGGCAAGGATTGGCTGCATGAGACAATTTGGCTAAACGAATACTTGCCACGCAGCTGGGGAGTCGTCACGTTTGGGCGCCGCACGTGAGAGAAGCGAGGCACGTCCGAGGGGCGGAGCTAAGCTCCGTGGCACACCAGAAGAGCTGCGCGTGCGCGCTCACTCTGTAAGCAGAGCAAGGGTGCGCGCATGCGCTGGTGCCAGAGTGCATTTCTGAGAGATGACAGGTAAGGAGGGAACACGTCGCAAAGTACGTGTTCCCCGATTCCTTACATAAGGTAGATCACACCACATGTGAGACAATTTCATTTTAAATGTCGCTGAATTTGATGAATTGCTGTATTGCTGGTAATCTTCATGAACTGGCAGGCCTGGAACAAGGATAAAAGCCTTTTGGTTTTTACCAGAGCCAAGTCTTAGATGGTTTAGACTGAAATTGGCTGTGAACTTATCTGTCCTTGATATTTCTACTTCGTTTACAGCCTGTGCTAGGGGTATCCTGCAGTATTTTCCGGAGGTCAATGTCTTCAAGTAAAATATGCCATTGTCTTTGGAGAATGTATTTAGTCTCCTGGCTTTGGCTACTGTAGCAACTAATGAATCATATGATTTCATCTGTTTCTTTTGTTGTATTTTTGGATAATAGAGTTGTTCTCGGTGATGTTAATGCTCTGCCATAAGCCTTTTTGATAAACTTATTACTATAGACTCGTGCAAGAAATCTTGAGGTCATGTCTTCAGCCTGGTTTTTGTATTCCGCCGTTGTTGAAAAATTCCACCTTAGTCTAAGGAACTGTCCTATTGGGATGTTATTCGTTATGTGTTTAGGGTGGTGGCTGTTGGCCATCAAAAGAGTATTAGTGGAGGTCGGTTTCCTGTATATGCTTGTCTCTAAAGTCCCTGGTGATGTTTTACAGATAGTAATGTCCAAAAACTCATTTTTTGTTCTGCTTACTTGGACTGTTAGTTTTACATTGAATTGGTTAGTATTTAAAACAGAGATGAACTCTTGTAGAAGTTCTTCTGTTCCATTCCATAGCAGCAGAACATTGTCAATATATCTGACCCACATCTCTACATGTCCTGTGAATCTTTCCTGGGTCTCTATGAAGACCACTGTCTCCTCCCACCAGCCCAGATATTAATTGGCATATTTGGGAGTACAAGTGGTCCCCATGGCGGTACCCTATACTTGATTAAATAATTGATGGTTAAACAGGAAGTAGTTGTGGGTCAGAGTAATCCAGAAGTCTTGTGACAAATTCGCTGGGAGTTTGGATTCCTGACCCCTAACTCTCAGAAAGTGAGCATCGGTATTCATCCCACAGTTATGCGGGATACATGAATAGAGCCCCTCTACGTCTAGGCCACTAATATAGTACCCTGATTTAATGTTAAATTTTCCAATTTGAGTAGTACATCTTTTGTGTCACGACATATGACGGGAGGGTATCTACAAAAGGACGCTAAAAACAATCTAGATAGATACTGACATGAGATGTGATATTGTCAATATCGGAGACAATAGGTCTTCCCTGTGGGGCTTGGTCCCCTTGTGGATTTTGGGTAGATGGTAAAATGTTGCTGTTTTTGGGTTTTTAATTAACATGTACTCGTATTCTTTCTTTGAGTTCAATTTTGTCTCTAAACCTTCTTTGAGTATTTTAGTTAGTTGCCTTAGAAAGGTAATTGTATAGTCTGTCTTTAAAATGGTATAGCATTTATCATCAGATAATAAACGTCTGCATTCTATTACATAGTCATTTTGATCTAAGACAACGACATTCCCTCCCTCTTGAGGACCCGTTATATTGTGCACATTTTGCGTGAAAACATAGCCAGCCATCTTCAAGTTCCCTAGCTATTTGGGCAGCCCATATGGTAGTCCTCAAACCAAATCAGTAATTGTTGCAAATCTTCCTCAAGTTCCTCCACCAGTCGGTCTATGGTCTCATTTAAATTTGTGGCTGGCACAAATGTGAGTTTCTTAATAATTTTTGCATGTAACGCAAAATCTGCATCATTGTTGTATCTACAGTACAACTGCAGTTCGCATAGGAAACACATTCTTAATTGCACTGAAAGCTGCTATTTCAAAATCGCATGAAACTGATTCTGGTGCCACTTCAGGTTCTGCATTTTTTATTATCTGGAATTTTTTTTAATTAATATCTCTTTGCTTGTTAGGCAGAAAAGCATATAATACAGGATGAACACCATCAAAGCTCTCTTCAAGTACAACGTATACTTAAGCAATTAACAACGGAGCAGATTTAAATGTTCCATCAACATGCCATGTTTTTTAATCTCCCAGTACAGTTTGTGCAGATTCTGAAGCTTGCCACAAAGCAGCATCCATTGTGGACCTCATTTCAGCTCTATAGGAGGCCACAGCTAACACTAGCAACTATTTACTACCAACTGAGGTTATTGTGTTAGCATTTTATACGGTCTATAATAGTCTAAATGTGTATGTACGTGACATAGCTGTCTGGAGAGCATATAGTTACTTGGGCACTTAATTAGGGTGATTAAGTATTTTTATGTTTCATTTCAATGTCATATTTCATAAATAAGGAGGTGGTGTTGGGGTATATGGAAGGCCCCTTTGAATTTTCACCTTGTCAGAGTAAGTGAAGCTCTGAGGGGCAAGAAGCTAATGCTCAGGCAGCTTCAGTCTTTGTTGAGGCTCTTAACATTTGCCTGTCAGTTAATGCTGATGGGGCAGGTGTTTTGCAGGCATCTGCCAGGAACGATGACAGGGCTGACGTGACCACATGATTTCAGGAAGGTATCAAAGGATATGAGGGATGATTTACAGGTATTGGCGCAATCTGAGGGTTGTGGAGGTGGTGAACAGGTTGTCAACCAATTACAAGTAAAGACAAACATGTACAAACAAATACAAAGAGATAATTTAGGACTTATCTGGGGATGCATTTGGTTGTTTAAATTGGGTTGTATGTAGGATTAGTAGAGGTTCTTGTTATTTTCTTTATATTTTAGGGGACTGTTCGGTGTCTACATGGATCTGTGCTGAATCATGTCCATTGGGCCGAGAAGAGACGGGATTGGAGGCTGTATGGAAGCTGCTGGGCTTTTTGTGAGATAGCTGGACGATCTCCTAGTTGTGGTAGTGGGGTTTATGTTGGGTGAATTCACCAATAATTTAGCAGGAAAAACCCTTGATATTCTAGTGCTGCATATTGGTGGAAATGATCTGGGCCAGATGTGGTCAGAGGACCTTATGAATGGAATCCGTTGGACTGTAGTGCAGTTATCAGCATTTCTGGTGGCTGTATTAGGTGGTGGGAGATTATTCCATGGATGGTCTGGAGGGGGGATCAGAATAGAAAGCTGTGGATAGGAGCGGGGTGAAGTGGATTTGTGGATCTGGTGAGGTTAATGAATCCTGATTTGCATAAGGAGTTGTAGGGTGAGGAGGTTGGTTTATATTTGGAGGATGAGTTCATCTCTAGAACACAGCTTTAGACATTTTCAATGTGGGATTGCAGAGCATGTTGAGAAGGCTGCGCTGCTGGTGGTGGTGGTGAGGCAAGTTTGATGTGTCAAATGGCCTTGGCATTGGAGGGATGCAGACTGGTCAGTTTTTGTCCAGGTGGGTATTTGGAGGAATGTTGATAGGATTCAAAAGAAGCAGTCTTAGGTCTAGGCCAGGGGCTGTCCTGCTAAAAGGGACCCTGTGGATTTTTTTTAACTAAGAGTGCTCAATGGGTCAGGAGTGGAAGTGAGCATAATCAAGTTCACTGGTTTGGGAATATTTGCTGACCAGGTCCAGGGATGTTGTATATGGTTAATTGTTATGGTTAATAAAAGGCTATGGTCATTAGATCCCCAGTTAAGGTATCTGTGGTTATTGTTTTTACTGTGCTTATGGGTTACACGAAAGGGTCCAGCAATCAAAAGGTAAAAAGTTTATGCCTCCACAACATTGACTTGGTGAAGTTATGCACCAACGTGCAGTTCAATTCTAGGGTTGCTTTTTTGTTTGATTCAGTAGCTTTTGATTATGACTTGTACTACTTTCTATTAAGAATTTAACATACAGCATATACTGTATACCTTTTCCATTTTGCCATAGTCTTACTCAGCTCAAAATTTATGTGTATTTATAAAACACAGCTGGACATACCATTGTTGAGAACAACTAAATTATCATTTTTAACATCTTTCTATTATTGTTAACAAAAAAAAAAAAGAATCGCACACTGTTTTGTTTCTTCTTTGGTTTTACACTTTTCTTTGCATTGGAAATGTGCTGATAACCTGGTTGCCTTGTGGACATTTAATTTGTGAATGAATAATAAATACAAAAATAAAATGTTGCATACGCATGTAATAAACACATTTTTTATGTTTGCTTTCCTCAGATTCTACCATAGTTGTGGAAAATTTGAACAATATTTTATTTGTTTCTTAGGCAAATCTTTCCATATCCTTTGGTACTGTATGTTTTTTTTTAATAAGAACATGACAAAAGAAACACGATAATTTTACCTTATACGGTAATCATTCTCAAAGTGATGTCTTTTTTATGGTGACATTTTTAAGCTATTGTTACTTTTGGTCTTTAGTCTTTGTGTTATGAAGCTGAATGAGTAGAACAAGACACATCTAGAGAATTGGCTTAGGATCAACCAAAATACTCTGTTTTAAAATGTTAGATTAGAAGAAAACGTATTTTTCAAACTGTGTGCTTTTCATGTGGGACGTGTTGTGTTTATGTTTTGCTTTTGGATACCAGAAGCGGAATGCTTAATAAAGTCCTTCTTTTGGCATTTAGATTAATGTTAGGGTGATTCAAGCATTTAACAACTGGATAAGGAAAAGAGAATTTCTAAAAATGAAGGTTTCTCAAATACATATTAAATGAGGCATCAATTTGGATATGTTAGAAACAGAAGTTAAAAGGAAAAAAAATGGGTGCTGTCTTTTTTTAAGATGGAGCACAACTGGAAACAGCATGCAGCCAAAGGTCAGGGTCAAGAGTAATAGAATCCTGGCACTTTGTGCTAGTTTATCTTCTACATGATGAACTCCTGCCAAACAATATATGCACAGTGTAGTGCAAAAGGAAAAAGTGTCTGATGCATCTCCAGAGTATTTATGAGGGCTTCTGTTTTGAAGATAGTTTCTTAGGTAACAGAATAATAACATGTTAGGAGTATTTCTCATTTACCACAAAATTTGGCTGACTTGTGGTGTGAAACCACATGGATGACATTTTTAAATATTAGAACAATGATCCCCCAGGCATTTGCATGGTGTTTTATTTAAGATATTTTTATTATTTAAAAGGGCAATAACTCGTAGGGCTAAATCATTGGCACCCATGGCAGTGACATGTTTAAAGTGTCAAAACCAATAATATAACACTACCACTGCTCCTCATCAAACTAGTTTTCTGTTTGCTCCATCCACCCTCTTCAGTTCCATATTTCTCCTTCACATTTTCCCTCTCAACTACTCTGCATGCACTTGTAGATCCTTTTCCCCGTGACTAATGGGAACTACCTATGCTGCCGTTACCTGTGGCTCACAAGAGGCCTAAGCCTCCGCCGCTGGGAGCCTGGGCAGTCTCACTTCTTCGGTTGCAGCTCCACCTCCACCTAAGAGGGATCCTAGCGCAGCAGGATAACCCCTCACAGGAATCCAAGAGTCAGTAAGTACACACACCGGGTATACATAACAAGCGTATTTACTGACCACACAACACAACAATATACATATGTGCACACACAATATAACACAGTAATACAGGTTGACTAACCCCACAGTACTTAGGGTGCGGTGGCACCAATATCCCTGGTGTCCTTCCCCAGTGAGTGTCAGACCCACCCAAGTGTAGGGAGTAGCACTACCCCTGTGGAACATTGGTGCACTTTACCTCCCTGGACACTCCTGTACCCAGGTACCACTGAGTGAACAAAAGAGATCTGTCTGCTCCCACGATGTGGATCCTCTAAGCGTCCCTCCACTCCTCATGCCCACCTCTTGAGGGAGCTCCAGCCAGAGCGCCTCCCTTAATGTCTTTTAGATGGCTCATTCTCTGATGCCAGATCGCAGGTGCAGATTGCCTTGTGCCTCTGTCCACGGGCGCAGCAACACTATAGAGCACACAAAAGGGTGTGTCCCTAGCTGAAGGTCCTTCCCTATGTAGCGTTTGCCACTACTGTGAGTCGGGGACTAGCTGGGGCCTACAGGGGAGATCTGTCCTAGTCTCAGGGCCACTGTCAAATGAGACATTACCTCTCTCCTTGCCGTCCTGCTCCCAACTGGCATGGCTGCCTCAGCGCGAAATGTATCTATTAGCTTGCCGAGGATACCGCAGCTCTATTGGCTGTGCTCCCCTCCTGGTGAGCAGCCCTGGGTCAGGCTGTAATGTGTAGTCCCTTGGTCTATTATGTGGAGCCTATGTAATGGCTGCCACACTGAATGTGTACTGCGCATGTGCGAGGTTGCAACAGCGCATATGCGAGGAAAACAAGATGGTGCCCCCCCCTTGCCAGGTGCGCCATGGAGCTCAATCACCCGCCCAACCCGATCACCCGCCTACAGCCCTATCGCAGCTTCCCTGCTCCTAACCAGGTCTGCCTGCAGCTCTGGCGGCACCCGGGCCGCTCTGCAGCTGTCCCCTCATCCCAAGGACTCAAAGGTACAGGGACCTGGCTACACACTCATGGACATTTATGCATCCTATAATCTTTTCAAGCACCTACCTTTTCAACTTGTAGATAAGCTCACACACAAATTATCCTTCTGTCTCTTCACTTTCTCTCTGCTCCTCCCCTTGCTGCTGGTGACATTTCACCCAACCCTGGGCCTTTTTCTATATGCGTCTGCCCTAAACCCTCTCTCTCATTACTTCCTCTGCATAATGCCATCCACTCCAGCCTTGTCTCTATCTCCAGCCTTTACAAATTCTCTCCCCCTTTTTCCTGTGTTCTTTGGAATGTTCGCTCTCTACTGCTACTGCTCTGGCCTAATCTTTTCTGCACCCACTCTCTGCAGATTTTTGTTTTAACGGAAACTTGTTTTTCTCAATCTGACTGTGCTCTAAAGGCTGCCATTTTCTTTGGTGGTCTTACTTTTTTCACACCTCATTGACCTGTTTGTCAGACTGACAGTCTAGGGCTAATGCTGTCTTCTCATTGCCAGTACCAACTTCTCCTTATTGCTTCTTCTCTTTCAGTTTCCTCACACAGTCTGACATTCCCCCACCCCCCCCCACCCTCCACCTCTCCCTGCAGGTGACTCGCCCTCAACCTCTCTGAATGACTTTGAATCCTGGCTTCCCCTTTCCTTTTACTCTGTCATGTCCTCCGTCCTCCCCGGAGACCCAATAATGTAAATAATATTATTGCAACAAAACTAACACTACAGAGTAAAATGTGGTATAATAATCTTTTATAGTCCCAGATTTATTACAGGATGACCTATTAAAATTAAATCCCTGAAAAATAAATAATGTGTTGGTGTCCAATCTTCTGCTTTCATGCATTGTTACCCTTTTTTTATGTGTTATCAGATGTTTGGTGATGAAATAATAATTGAATTCAAATTTAAATTCAGTTGTTGACAATCCACACTTTGCAAAAGGACAGAGTATCCAAAGGGATGAATGTGGCTTTAGAAAGGAGTTTGATAAAGTGTATGATACAAATTTGCTCGTAACTTAAATTCACAATCTTCTTCCTAGAAGATCTTTTTACATGGTGTTGGGTAACAAAATGATTAGACATAGTCCTCGTGGATTTATGAAGGATAGAAACAAATTGGAAAGATGTTGCACACCAATAATGAAGAATATAAATGATACTTATACCGGTGATTTCTAACTCAATGAGGGAAGGCCCACTGCGTTCCATGTACAGGATACAGAAGAAAGAAGGAGTAGCGGCTCCACAGATATAGTAACTGAAAATATGTATTGAAACCACAAAAAAGGGTTCCGTTTTGACTGTCACAACAGCCATTGCCAAGTAGTGGCAACGAGGTGCTATTTCCCTGTTAATAAATTACTGTTGCTAGATCATTTTTTTCATTGCTTTAGCTTCTTGCCTTTTATCTATATCTGTGAAAACATTTTGTGATCGATCATTTTTTTATATAAGCAATCATATCATCTATCTTGCATTAGAGTGCCTCTCTGTACTCTACAAATGAAAACCTCCATTCTTACAGATGTACTGTAGTAGATGGCATTGTACCCGCTGGCGCACTAGCTCCGCTTGTTTTTGACTTCCGGCTAATGCCATTACAATGGTGTCTGCTTCTGGTAATGCGGGATTTTTTTCTTTTACGTTTTTTCTTCCTGATATCTTTTCTCTTCTACCTTCAGCCCTCGATGTGGCCACTCCCCTGACTTCTAGGACCCTGGCATTTTATAAGCGCTAAGGTCGTCACAGACCACATGTCCAAGGGTAACATATTAGGGCAACCAACCACATTGGTGGCTGTAACATAGGATTCTCGACATTATTTATGACATCACAGGATTTGAAAACCTGGGGACGCTTGCAAGGTAAAGCCTTACTAGCTTCTAACTGTAGGTAGAAAGGGATGCAGTGTAGTGTTAGGACATATATAATGTAATTATAATGTATACCCTGTTCATTTATGTAACTGTATTTGTACCATGTATTATTTGTCTTAACTCTGTGCCCAGGACATACTTGAAAACGAGCGGTAACTCTCAATGTATTACTTCCTGGTAAAATATTTTATTAAAAAATAAATAAATATAGTTGCCTTTAAACCATTAGTCCTTTGTAGCCTTTAAACCATTAAGAGTAATCCATACTTACATTAAAGTGACACGTGACAGACACATCTGTAATGGGCAGAAGTACTTGTGTGTAAAAATATAAAATATGAGAAGATATCTGCAAATTTCCCATCATTTGTTTCCCCCTCAACAGTAAAGTGGGACTGTCACACCAATGATGCCTATGTACTCCTCAGAAATCTCTGAATATCAATATGTGGTTATCATTGCTCCGATGATTGCAGTGGGAGAGTTATGGTGTTCTATATACCCTCAGATTAAATGCTAATTGAACAGACCTCCTTTATCAAAGAAGCCAGGTTTAAAAGTGCCAGTAATAAATGGAAGCTAAAAGACACCCACAGAGGGCTGTCCAGGCCACCTGGTCCTTGTCATAGATGAAAATATAGTGTTTAAAAAGATGGGCTTGTGGATCTATAGTCAGAATCCACCCAGATAATATTATTCATTGATAATGTATTAGATTTTCTGTTGTATTCATTTTTATTTTGTTAAAATGTCTGCATCTATATATTGTACTTTTGTATAACCTTTTTTTTCCTGGTACAAACTGTTTACACTTTTTGTAATATTAAATCTAAAATTAATAAATAATGTATTTGAGGTCTAATTTTGAAGAATATGACCGCATTTTCGGACATGTTTTGCTAAAATGTTTTTTTTTTTTTTTAAATTAAAGATGTTTCTATGATACGTGGGAACCAAGGACGCCTCAGGTGTAAGGTTGTAGTTATGCTAGATATGCAGATTTGTGGAATTGGCTGGTATGTGAATGTAGTCATAACTGGTATTTATATTTACTAAGGGTTTTTGTCATATTTTTATTCACCATCATTTTCTTTGTGTCTGGTTCTAGCCACTACCAGCTTCACACTGCAAGGCCAGTAACCATCCTCACCCTGATGAGACCTAAAAGGTTGAAAGAGCTGTCTGTGAGTAGGTTTACTTGCCCTGCACTTCTTTAACCCAGGCTGTGCTGAAAAAACTGTGCAATACTGCAGGCATAAGATTATAGGTTTCCATGTTCAAATGGATTACAAGCACAAAGAGCCACACTGTGAGTGCTTATTTGTATGCCATTACCCAGAATCTCTGGCTGTAATGGAAGCATTGTATGTTAAGAGATAGTGGGGAAAGGAAGATTTGTGGACCTGGCTGAGATACAGTATGTGAATGTGCTCATAACTGATATTTTTATGTGCTTACTAATAGCACATTTTGGATTATGCATTTATAAATGCATCTAATTACTATAGGTTGGAAAACACTTTATGAAACTGATATTTTTGACTTAACTTATTTGGTAGTCTTCTAACCTACGGATTTAACATTCATAAAGAATTCTAAGCATTTAAAAACAATGTAATTTTATTGTACGTATGAATAATTATTTTTAACAAAATATAACAAAACTTTTTTGCAAGGAGGGAGGCGAAACTATGTTGTTTGCTTTATAAATCCCTGGATAGATGTTATATAAATATGAAGTAATAAGCAACCCTGACAATAAAAAAAAATAATGATATTCATAAAATATATATTTCAGTAGAACAATTATTTATAGGATCTTTGGGCAAACTATACAACATTTGTGGTCAGAACATTTTAATTGCGAATGCTAGTGAATTTTCTTTTCAATTGTGGCAGGCATTGACTGCTTCCACATGAGCTCAGAGGTCACTGTGATGTTGGCTTGCTACTTCATAGATGGATAAACGAAATTCTACTGTTTGGAATTTACCAACGTTGTTTTTAACTAAACTTGGCTAAAACCTGATGTAGCTGTTGCAATAAACCAGGAGGGACATGGCCAAGACCCAAAGGTGCAATTTATGTTATATAAAAATAAAGAATTTGCTTATGACGTTTTTATTAAGCAAAACACTGCTATTTTCAACATCCAAACTGCTTACTTCACAGTCTTAAATTATTTACTTACAAAGTACTTAAAATCCATTATTGCAATATTTAAATGCACACTAATCCAAAAGCATACAAATGGTTTAAGCAATATTTTAAACGACTTTGGGCTTTAGTTGGAGGCCTCAAGGGAAGATTACACCATAGTGATTATGAGGAAGTCAAAAATGATTTGCCAAACATTAGATGTTTTAAAAGTTTAATTCAACTCATCAGGACTATTCTCTGTTGCCCAAGTGCACATTTTTTATTGAATAATTTCTAACTTGGGAGCCCTATTGTGTTAAATTTACTATACTGCATACATCCCCAT
Organism: Ascaphus truei; assembly: GCF_040206685.1. Lineage (NCBI taxonomy): Eukaryota > Metazoa > Chordata > Amphibia > Anura > Ascaphidae > Ascaphus > Ascaphus truei. Next base: position 374,765,514 of record NC_134486.1, on the reverse strand, counting down.
TGTGTCGGAAAATAAATAGTGGATAGAACAGTTTGCAATGAGCTTTACTATAATTTGGGTTTGAAGGTTTTGACCCTTTTCCTTAGTTTTACATACAGATGCAGCGGCCATTATTCGAACATTTACCTGCTTAAATTTTGTGTTATGCCGCGTGAAGGTTGCAGTATTTTCAGTTGCAGATTTAATGACCCATCGGATTAACACAGCAGGGTTCCCTGCTTTGTGAGTCCTACCGGGGTCTGCCTGTCTGTAATAGACGTACAGTAAGAGATAGGCTGAATCGGCCACTATACTGCGCGCCTCTCACAGGTGATCGCGGGGTTTTTATTTAATTTTAAACATTACCATAATGTAGCAGGGGGTCTCCGGAGCTGAACCGCATTGATTTCAGGTCTGGGGATCCCCTACTTCCCGAGATACAGGCCCCATTATGGGGTGCCAGTATCCCCACCATGTTAAAATCCTGTGGGTCACGTGACCATGGGATATAAACAAAGCAGAAGGATACCGGCACCCCATAATGGGGTCTGTATCTCGGGAAGTAGGGGGTCCCCAAGGCTGAAATCAACTTTGTTCAGCTCAGGAGACCCCCTGCTCCCACACACTAGTTTTAAACACCCCCCTCCCCCCTCAATAAAAAATCATTAACTTAGCAGATAGCTGCTAAGGTAATGAAGCTGCTTACATTTTATTTTTATTCATAGTGTGCATGAGCAGGGGGTCTTCTGAGCTGAACCAAGTTGATTTCAGCCTCAGGATAACCTACTTCCCAAGTTACAGGCCCAGGTATGGGGTGCAGATCACATTCCAGGATGCTCTGTTTTAAAGTAAAAACCCTTTCATGCTTTATTCATTATAACACATTATAACAGAATGTGTGTGTTAATTTAATTCCTAACTGGCAACAGTTGTTTGGAGGTAAGTGGCCCCTCCTCCCAGAGCTCACCCCTCCCCACCTTATACTTATTACCATATTTGTGTAGCCCTGTTTCCCCCTGGCACAGTGTAGCTACCAATGCTGTATAACCTGTTGGCTCGCAGGGCTTGAGCCTCTGCCACGGAGAGCCTGGGGCAATGTAATTATATATATATATGTAACGGGTTTCCCCCCCCCCCAATCGCAGATTATACTGTGTGGGTATAGGAAACATATAGTTACTCAGTGTGGTGCATAACCTGTTAGCTCACAGGAGGGCTGAGCTTCCGCCACGGGGAACCTGGGGCAGTTATACAAGGGATATTACTTACAATGATGCAGCGCCTCCACCTGCGATGGCTCCCACCAGAGGGGGAGTGGTTCCTCGCAGGACAATCAATAACACATATAATAATGTATAAGAACGAATACTTCTTTACTAACATGCATGGAAGTCAAACAGGTAGTAACAGGGGTCCCTCTCTAAAGGTAACCCAACTCAGTGTTTCCTCCAAAGGTTAGCTATAACGGACACCACGGCGGGTGTCCACACTTTATGCGTCTCGGCGGACGCAACCGTCTCAACACAATAATCCCACCCTCAAGTCCAATGAGTCCCACCCAACGTCTTGCGCTCCCAATACGTAGACCAGCGTATGTGTATTTGTGTGTGACTGCGCAGCCACTATGTCAATGGTAGGCCTGGTTGGTGCACGTGTGTTGTGGTGTTACCTGCCCGGGCTCCAGCCGCGGGTGCTGCTATACCGCAAAGGGAATCGCTGGATGTCCTCCAATAGTGAGGTGAATTCCAGCATGGATAATATCACCGCTTCTTCCGTCGTCTGTACTTAATGGCAACCCGGTTGATGTACACCGGCTGTAGTCACTCCGCACGGAGCCTCTGCACTTATAGTCTATAGGTCCCGTTAGGACCCAGCATAGGCCCAAACCTCTCGGTGGAAAACGCAGCGTCCGCTGGATTCCTTACTAGCTTATAGCTAATGGGGCAGGTCCCTAACCTAGGGCCGGTCCCTATCACACTCCGCTAGCGTGGCTCAGGGCTGTCTGGGGCCTAGGGGAGTACTGGCCTAGTGCTTGGAGTCACGGACTCCAGCACCCTACCTCTTACCCATTGCCGCTCCAGTCCCCGACTAACTACGTAGTTCCTGCGCGCGGAATATATCTCCGGATGCCAACAGAGATCCTCCTTCCCTATTGGCTAGTCCTTCGCGGGCTTTCTGGACCTTAACTGCGCAGACGCGAGCTCCCTGTATTCCTGGAGTGCTCCTGCTTCTCGCGCATGCGCAACGCCCCTAACAATGGCGGCGCCCTGCTCCGCGAACCGGCGGAACCACCACAACGCGATACCGGCCGCAACCCTTAGTGCTACTCAGCTCGCATATACAGGAGAGAAGGTAATACCTCAGGGGACCTGGCTACATCTATATATATATATGTATGGATTATCTCTTACCAAATGCAGCGCCTCCACCTGCGATTGCTCCCAGCAGAGCGGAGTGGTTCCTCGCAGGACAATAACACAATACTACTCACACAGTATGTAAAAGAAACAGTAGCTTTACTATCGGTAACCATAACCTTGCATGTACCATAACCTTTCAGTATTTCTCCTGGAGGAGACACAGTAGATAACGCATCTCGCAGGATGCGACCCTTCACCATGTTCCCACACCGTGTCCAACACCCCAAACCGCAATCCCCAAATTTGTGTGAGTGTGTGTGACTGCGCAGCCACTAAGATGACCAATGTTATAGTTGGTGCACTTTAATGGATGTTACCTGCCGAGCGCTCCTGTGCTCGGCAGCGCAAACAATCTTCACAAAGGATCTGATGACGTGGAGCTGTCTGCGCTGTCATCTGGGGCGATCCCACCCGGAGGGCTTATAATGTCTCTGAAGAGGTCTGGTCCCAAACCTCTGGGATGATGCTGTGTCCATAACTCAGCACACTAACGTGACAGGTTCCTATTCTAGGGCCTGTCCCTGCATTGACTACAACTGACTGGGACTCAGGGCCTATCTGGGCCTGGGGATATTCGGGCCTAGTGTTGAGGCTACTTGCCTCTCTATACACAGAGCTCCTATCTCTTCCCCTTCCTGATCTTCTCTGACTAGCGTGCTCCCCTGCGAAACCTCCTCCCCTACACATGCGTGAGTACCAAAATGGCGGCACCCTGAATGCTCGGGCCGCCGCGGAGCCTCCGGTGCACCGGAGCGCTCCCTGCACGCTCTGCAACCTTCCTTGACTCTCCCATTGCAGCGGAGGTGAGGGTAAACCTGGGGGACCTGGCTACATCCTCCCCCTCGTGGAATCCAACTTCCCTGCTTCGAACAACATAACAATAACTGATTATAACTTCGTACACAGGTTATATAATAAAAATGCATGAGATACATACAACTTAGCACATCACAACTCTATATAAGATTGTACATCTCACTGAACATAACGATAACAGACTTCACTCTATTGCGAGCACACTGCTGAGCCTCATAATGGGGTGTCCCGAACTGATCATAGGCCATCCTCATTGGAGGTTGCCCGACTCTCTGACTCCTTCGGATCTGTTCTTCTGTCACTCCTTCGGGAGAGTGACAACTATAGTCCTGAGGCTCAGCCTCTTCCTTTGAGGGGAGTAATGTCTCTGAACAATCCCTGGAAGGCACAAAACATGGACTCTTTGGATTCAGAGGTGAACTCTCGGGAGTTACCCTAGTAGGCGATTGGTTACGGGGCCCTTCACCCGTAGCTCCTCCGGGAGATGCCGTTGAGTGCGAGGGTCCCTTTGGGAGGGTCCCTCCATGGGATCTTCAGAGGTGGTATCATTTCCAGTCTCTTGAACAACCTCACACGGATTTGGTTCCCCATCCAACGGGGTAGCTGATATTTCAGGCTCATCCTCTCCCACCTGTGGGATGGGAAGTAAATGGTTTCTGTGCCATACCTTTACCCGGCCTTCAGAGTCTTTGATACGGTAGACCGGGAGGCCAGGGATCTGGGATGCCACTTCATAGACACCGTCTCGCCAACGGTCGGCTAGCTTATGTTTTCCCAGCACTCCCAAGTTGCGGAGAAGTACAGCATCGCCAGGACGGATTTCACGGTGTTTGACCTTGTGGTCATAACGTTTTTTATATCCAGCATTCAGTTTCTCCGTAGACTTTTCGGTCTGCTGATACGCTTGTTGCAAGTTCTCTTGGAGCCGTCTTACATATTTGAAATGATTGGCATTTTGAATTCCATCCGTGGATACCCTTAACCGTATATCCACAGGTAGCCGTGCTTCTCTCTCGAACATCAGAAAATAGGGAGAGAATCCAGTAGATTCATGTTGAGTGCAATTGTATGCGTGTACTAAGGTTTCCACATGTCGACTCCACTCTGTCTTTTGAGTCCCAGTTAAGGTCCCTAACATGTCTAACAGCATCCGATTAAACCGCTAAGGCAATGCATCACCTTCAGGATGATAAGGAGTGGTTCGTGATTTAGTGATGTTAAGAATCTTCAACAATTCCCAAATCAATTTGCTTTCAAAGTCTCGGCCTTGATCGGAATGCAATCTGTTGGGGAGACCATAATGCATAAAGTACTTTTCCCAAAAGACCTTGGCTACTGTAATTGCTTTCTGATCCTTGGTTGGGAAAGCTTGTGCGTATCTGGTGTAATGATCTGTGATGACTAGTACATTACATATTCCTCGGTTGTCCGGCTCAATGCACAGGAAGTCCATACACACTAAGTCCATGGGACCCGAACTTTTTAGATGACCCATTGGGGCTGCTCTCGTCGGAAGAGTCTTACGCGGAATATATCTGCCGCAACGTCGATAATGACGTTCCACCGCCTCTCTCATTTTTAGCCAGAAAAACCTATCTCTCACCAGTCCGAAGGTTTTATCGATGCCTAGGTGACCATGTTCATCATGTAACGCTCTCAGTACCATGTGTTGTAGGATCCTAGAGAGGACCAGTTGTTGCCTGCTTGGGTGATTATGATAGTTCACTACTCTATACAGCAGACTATCGCGTATCTCGAACTTGTCAGATTCCCTCATAAGGATGCCAACCACATCATTAGGGGCGTGCTTCAACAGATCTGTCCGATTCTTCTGAATAGTGTTTCCCAAATGGTGGGTCGCGACCCGGCACCGGGCCACGGAACCAAAATTGCCGGGTCGCAGCGAGGCTGGCCACGCGGTGTCTTCCCCCGCCCCCCGCTCAAGTTAAAAAAATGGCGGCGATTCCCCCCGCGCGCTTACGCAGGGCAAGCAGGGCCCGCTCCCTTCCTCCCCCCGCTCCCAACGTGGGACGGAGGAGGAAGTACCAGCTCCTCTGCGGCCCGCACGTTACGTGGGACAGAGGGGGAAGTACAAGCTCCTTCTGCGGCCCACTTCCCCCCGCGGCCAGCTTCCAGAGCTCACCTCCCATGGCACCCCCTCCCGAGCCCACCTCCCATGCCCCCAAGCCCACCTCCCATCCCGGGCAGCAGGGGGTATCGGGGGCAGCAGGGGAAAGCGTCCGGTGGCAAGGTAAATCACCCCACCCAGTCACTGTCACCCAGTCACTCTCTCCCACCCACCCAGTCACTCACCCACCCAGTCACTCACCCACTGTCTCCCACACACCCACCCAAGTGTCCCTGTCTCCCACCCAAGTAGCCCTGTCTCCCACCCACCCAGTCCCTGTCCCCCCCTCCCACCCACCCAGTCCCTGTCCCCCCCTCCCACCCACCAAATCCCTGTCCCCCCTCCCACCCATCCAATCCCTGTACCCCCCTCCCACCCACCCAGTCCATGTCCCCCCCCTCCCACCCACCCAGTCCCTTTCCGATCCCCTCCCACCCACCCACCCAGTCCCTGTCCCCCCCCCTTCCACCCACCCAGTCCCTGTCCCCCCCCTCCCACCCACCCAGTGTCTGTGTGTGTATCAGTGGCTCTGTGTGTGTGTATCAGTATCTGTGTGTATCTGTGTGTGTGTATCTGTGTGTGTGTGTGTGTGTGTGTGTGTATCTGTGTGTGTGTGTTTGTATCTGGGTGAGTGTGTATCAGTGTCTGGGTATGTGTATCAGTGTCTGGGTGTGTGTGTATCAGTGTCTGGGTGTGTGTGTATCAGTGTCTGGGTGTGTGTGTATCAGTGTCTGGGTGTGTGTGTATCAATGTCTGGGTGTGCGTGTGTGTGTGTCTGTATCAGTATCTGTGTGTGTGTATCAGTATCTGTGTGTGTGTATCAGTATCTGTGTGTGTATCAGTATCTGTGTGTGTATCAGTATCAGTGCCTGTGTGTGTGTAGCAGTGTCTGTGTGTGTGTGTGTGTGTGTGTAGCAGTGTCTGTGTGTGTGTGTAGCAGTGTCTGTGTGTGTGTGTGTGTGTGTGTAGCAGTGTCTGTGTGTGTATCAGTGTGTGTGTATCAGTGTGTGTGTGTGTGTGTGTGTATCAGTGTGTGTGTATCAGTGTCTGTGTGTGTGTATCTGTGTGTGTGTGTGTGTTTATCAGTATCAGTGTGTGTGTAGCAGTGTCTGTGTGTGTGTGTAGCAGTGTCTGTGTGTGTGTGTAGCAGTGTCTGTGTGTGTGTGTAGCAGTGTCTGTGTGTGTATCAGTGTCTGTGTGTGTATCAGTGTCTGTGTGTGTGTGTATCAGTGTATGTGTATCAGTGTCTGTGTGTGTGTATCTGTGTGTGTTTGTGTGTTTATCAGTATCAGTGTGTGTGTAGCAGTGTCTGTGTGTGTGTGTAGCGGTGTCTGTGTGTGTGTGTAGCAGTGTATGTGTGTGTATCAGTCTGTGTGTGTGTGTATCATTGTGTGTGTATCAGTGTCTGTGTGTGTATTAGTGTCTGTGTGTGTGTATCAGTGTGTGTGTATCAGTGTCTGTGTGTGTGTATCTGTTTGTGTTTGTGTGTTTATCAGTATCAGTGTGTGTGTAGCAGTGTCTGTGTGTGTGTGTAGCGGTGTCTGTGTGTGTGTGTAGCAGTGTCTGTGTGTGTATCAGTCTGTGTGTGTGTGTGTGTGTATCAGTGTGTGTGTATCAGTGTCTGTGTGTGTTTATCTGTGTGTGTCTGTGTGTGTGTGTGTGTGTGTGTGTGTGTGTGTGTGTGTGTGTGTGTGTGTGTGTGTGTGTGTGTGTGTGTGTGTGTGTGTGTGTGTGTGTGTGTGTGTGTGTGTGTGTGTGTGTGTGTGTGTGTGTGTGTGTGTGTTTATCAATATCAGTGTGTGTGTATCAGTGTCTGTGTGTGTGTGTGTGTGGCAGTGTCTGTGTGTGTGTAGTAGTGTCTGTGTTTGTATCAGTGTGTGTGTAGCAGTGTCTCTGTGTGGCTGTGTGTGTGTCAGTGGCTGCGTGTGTGTATCAGTGGCTGCGTGTGTGTCAGTGGCTGTCTGTGTCAGTGGCTGCATGTGTCAGTGGCTGCATGTGTCAGTGGCTGCGTGTCTGTCAATGGCTGTGTGTGTGTGTGTGTGTATCAGTGGCTGTGTGTGTGTGTGTATCAGTGGCTGTGTGTGTGTGTGTATCAGTGGCTGTGTGTGTGTGTATCAATGGCTGTGTGTGTGTGTGTATCAGTGGCTGTGTATGTGTGTATCAGTGGCTGTGTGTGTGTCTGCGTGTGTCAGTGGCTGTGTGTGTGTGTGTGTATCAGTGGCTGTGTGTGTGTCTGTGCAGGCCCTATAGGCCAGTATAGGCGATAAAATTTTTAGTGGGTCATGAAGGAGAAGTTCAAAAATAACCGGGTCACGGAAAAAAAAGTTTGGGAAACCCTGGCGTAGCATATGGTGTCAGCTATCGGATCACACAATTTAATTAAAAAATTCAGTTCACCTGATAATAGTACCGGACATGCGCAGTGGTGAAGGCCAGAACTGCTTATAACTCAGCTAACACAGAGACAGAAGAAGACATATAAAAGCTATACAATTAACATATAACGATGCATGAATAAATAAATAATTAAATGCTAAGTGAAAATGTAGTGGTGTGACATGTATCAATGTGATAGTGGTGGAGGACAAAATAGCTCTCTAACAAAGATAAATAAACTATATAAGTATAAATATAAGCTAATGTACTAGAATAGTGTAGTGTGATAAAACTAATATGTGAATATTATATAATAAATAAATATATAAATATTATATTATAGTGATGTTAAAGAATGTGTTAACTATATAAATGTTGAATGATAAATGATTGAACATATGAATAGCAAAAAGGGGATGAAAACTCTATGAATACTTGTTGACAATATGCAATATTGAGTGGCTCTTATTGAAACTGGAAAAGGACCATATTATTTGCATTTAGGAGCCAACTAGAAAGGCTTTCAGATCGAACTCAATGTTGAGACCTAATGGGGCAAGAGTACGGAGTTCGTAGATCCAATAGGATTCTCTCCTCCCCAAAAGGCTTACAACATTGCCCCCTCGCCAATGGGGTGTAATGGCCTCTATGGCCCTGCAGGTTAATCCTGCAGGGTTCTGCCCATGCACTTGAAGAAAATGATTAGTCACATTATGTGTAGTTAAACCTTTGTTAATATTATATACGTGTTCGTATAGGCGACGTTTGACAGATCTGGTGGTCATACCCACATACTGCAGACCGCAAGGACATTCAAGGAGATAAATGACATTGGGACTGCTGCAAGTGATGTGTTGTTTGATAACATAAGTTTTGGATGTGATTTTGGAAGAAAAAAGAAAAACTTTTAAACTATATTTACAAGCTGTGCAGTTGGTACAGATATAATAATCTTTATAGGTGGTGTTAGTTTGATGGGAAGGTCGCTTTAAAGGGCAACTTGGTGCCAGCCTTTGGCCTATGTTGGAGCTTTGGTGAATATAATTTTGGGGTGAATTGGTAATATGTCAGCCAAGTTTTTATCTTTTCTTAGGATGGGCCAATATTTACAGAAGATCTTGCATATGGTCGGAGCCATTTGATTGAACTGGGTGATAAATGGTAATTCGGATGTTGTTTCTAATTTTTTCTTTTTATATTTTAGAAGAGTGATTCTATCCATTGATTCAACTTCAGATATAATGTGATCTAGTTTGTGAGGTGAATATTTTCTATTAATAAATTTGTGTTTTAAATCTTGTGCTTGTGTATTGAATGTATCGTGGGTTGAACAATTCCGTTTTAATCTAATAAACTGTCCCTTTGGTATATTGTTGATCCAGGATGGGTTGTGGTGACTATGTGCATGTAGATAATTGTTGGCTTGTACTTGTACTTGAACTCCAAGGAGAATAGGTGTTCAGCTTCATTTCGGTCTGTATATGAACACCAGGCGGGCATCTGCTGTGCCCCTTCTAGCGGAATTTCAGTCAGCCCGGCTCGCACGCAGAATAATAATTCATAGCTATCCATTGTAGATACATTAGGGTCCCTTTGTACCTTGATGAGTTGTTTGTGAGGTGAATATTTTCTATTAATAAATTTGTGAGGTGAATATTTTGTGAGGTGAATATTTTCTATTAGAAAATTATTGAATAAGTTTGTGAGGTGAATATTTTCTATTAATAAATTTGTGTTTTAAATCTTGTGCTTGTGTATTGAATGTATCGTGGGTTGAACAATTCCGTTTTAATCTAATAAACTGTCCCTTTGGTATATTGTTGATCCAGGATGGGTTGTGGTGACTATGTGCATGTAGATAATTGTTGGCTTGTACTTGTACTTGAACTCCAAGGAGAATAGGTGTTCAGCTTCATTTCGGTCTGTATATGAACACCAGGCGGGCATCCGCTTTGCCCCTTCTGGCGGAATTTCAGTCACCCGGCTCGCCCGCAGAATAATAATTCATAGCTATCCGTTGTAGATACATTAGGGTCCCTTTGTACCTTGATGAGTTGTAACTGAAGACTGGACATTGGCAACTCATTTGTCTCTTGTAGATAGGCTCGAAATGACTGCACGCACAATGTCGGCATTAGTCCCTAGAATGATCGGGTATTTGGGCAGCTCCTGAGGTTCAGGGCACACTAGGGCTTCCACTTCCATGGGATTTTCCAGTATTGAGCTGTTGGATCTCCAGAGACACCGTTACGATACCATTGATGGGGTAATCTTCACTGCTCAGATCTCTCACTTTCATATGTTCAGCAGACCTCAACGGTCTCCTCTGAAGATGTTGGTCATAAAATCCTCGGTAAATGATGGTAACTTGGAACCCTGTGTCCAGCAACGCCGAGGAATAGATACCATCCACTAGCATGCGTATGAGGGCTACAGGTCCCACTTGAGTGTTCCCATCAAGGTTGTGGTTGTCATCACCGGTAGGGGTTTCAACTTGATCATTGGACGGTAGTAGCCCCTTCTGCTCAGGGGGTCTCCGGGGTCTCCCCATCCGCTGTGTATACCCCACAGACCATAACCATGGGTTACAACTGACCTTATTGCACTCTACCAGCTCAGGGATACCTTGTGGAAAAGCTACACATTAACTGGCACTACCAAGGATCTCAATCACTACAGATGCCTGCGGAACATGTGCACAAGGCAAACAAGGCACGCAAAAGCACAATATTACTCTGACAATCTCCACCAAAATACATCAAACCCAGCTAAATTCTGGAAGGTTATCAACAATATATTCCAGCCTCCTAACCATCAACAACCAAGTAATATCACTAAGGGGGATATTACTCTGACAAACCCCACTGACATTGCAAATGCATTCAATGATTACTTTGTGGGGTGTGCCACTAACTTATTAGCAAAACACAGCTCAAACCACAAATCTGAATCTCATCCTGGGAGTGCCCACATAGCCCAACCCCTTCCCAACACTGCCCACAATTTTCAATTTGGCCCAGTATCTGAAGAGGAGATTACACAAGTGATCCTCAAACTAAAACTAAGCAGCCAATGCGGACCTGACTTGCTACAATCTAGGTTCCTACGACTTGGTGCCCCAGCCATTGCCAAACCAATTGCTTCCATAGTCAACTCTATCCTGTCTGCAGGCCATATCCCTAAGACCTGGAAAACTGCCAGAGTTGTCCCAATCTTCAAAAGTGGGGACAAAAACACTGTCTCAAACTACAGACCAATCTCACTTCTCCCAATTCTATCCAAAGTCATGGAAAAATGTGTCCACTCCCAATTAAACGACTACTACACCAAGACAAATTTCCCCAGCCAATTCCAATCTGGCTTTCGTCCCAAACACTCCACCGTAACTACCCTGCTAAAAGTTTGCAATGAAATCCAGTGTGGAATGGAACGGGGACATTTTGATACAGTTGATCATGCTATCCTGCTTAACAAACTCCAGAGCTCTGGAATAGGGAAGCATGCTTTAAACTGGTTTCAGTCCTACCTATCAGGAAGATCCCAACATGTGTCCATCTCAGGCTCTAACTCCAACCCCCTGGATATCACCTGTGGTGTCCCGCAAGGCTCTGTTCTGGGGCCCCTACTCTTCTCAGTGTTCATTAATGATCTCCCCACAGCTTGTAAGGAAGCCTCAATACACATGTATGCAGATGACACAATCCTATATGCACACAGCCATAGCCTCTCTGACCTTCAACACATACTTCAGTCTGACTTTTTGAGACTCGAAAACTGGATTTCCCAAAACATACTGTTTTTAAACACTGACAAGACTGTAACAATGGTATTTGGGACCAAGACTAAATTCTTAAAGCTTCCAGCGACTGAGCTCCAGATTAGAACCAACACTAACACCACCCTAACCCCTGTCACTAGTTTTAAATACCTGGGCTTATGGTTTACTCCCACTTAACATTTGAAATGCACATTGATACCCTGACAACCAAGACCTATGCCAAACTAGGGGTACTTTACAAGAACAAATCCTCCCTAAGTCTCCTGGTCAGAAAACGTATCGCACAGCAGATGCTAATGCCAATTATTGACTATGGAGACATAGTATATGGCACGGCACCTCAAACCCACCTTAGCAAACTTGACACCCTCTACAATTCAATTTGTTTTTTTGTTCTCCAATGCAACTACAACACACATCACTGCGAAATGCTCAAAGAACTAGATTGGTCATCACTAGAGTCTAGGCGCAAAGTTCACCTTTCCTGTCTTGCCTTTAAATTCTTTATGGGCAAGCTACCCAGCTACCTGAACAAGCTCCTCACCCCTACCACATGCAGCACCTATCACCTGAGATCTGACTCCAAAAGACTGTTATTGGTCCCAAGGCTCAACAAAGTATCCGGATGTTCCTCCTTCTCTTAGTGCACCCCAAAACTGGAACAACCTACCAGAGACTCTCACATCCACCACCAGTTTAAGTTCTTTCAAATCTAAGGCTGTCTCACATTTTAATCTGGTCTGTAACTGTTACATAAGCCCATAACATATATTTTCTTTAACTGTGCATGCAATGTCATGTATATAATGTATTCCCTGTTCATTTATGTAACTGTATTTGTAACCATGTATTATTTGTCTTAACTCTGTGCCCAGGACATACTTGAAAACGAGAGGTAACTCTCAATGTATTACTTCCTGGTAAAATAATTTATAAATAAATAAATAAATAACGTTAGGAGGGAACTTATGGGGGACGGACTCCGATCTCGGCGCTCTCCCATAGAGCAGTCTTTGGATAGATGTCCCTTTCTTCCACACTTGTAGCACGCCAGGTCACGTGACGGCATGCGACGGTTGTAGGGAGGGGATGCCCTCCCAGGAATACTTCGGCCGGTCTACCACGTCTTGACAGGAGTGTCCTCCCTCTTTTCGCTAGATCCTTTGCTTTTGGATGTAGAGGATTCTTTAGATTTCTGAGGGGAATGAAGCAATAGGTGAGCCTCGTGCTCCTTAAACTGTTGTAGTAATCCAGTGAATGTGGGCGGACTCCCTCGGGTGAGGTTGGCGCGAATCATGTTAGCGATGGGGTGATTTGGGCTGGAACCCCGCAGACACTGCTTACGAAGGTATTCATCCATTTGAAGGCTAGCACGAACTTGCGATGAAGCAAAGACCCCAAAGCTATCTATACACGATGGATGAAAGCCGACAATTGTTCCCCTTCTTTTTGGTTGAAGGAATAATACTTAGACTAAGTGAGAGGAAATAAAGAATCCCTATATTGTGGCACTTAGAGAGTGCACCCAAACTAAAACTTAATATTTATTGATTAATCTTAAAATGATAACTGTTTGGAATAACCAAAGATGCAGGACAAATTGTTATTAAAATTAATAAAAAACCGGAGAGGTGGGGTAGTAAATAGGGGGATTATATATAAACCCTATTGTCAGTCTATTAACCCTTGAAAGGTTTGTAAGTGTTTACAGAAGTATCACACAGGTACGTAAGGTGAGGATAGTATTATATCCCTGATCCCTTGTGGGAGCAACCAGAAGCTTACACAGGAGAGAATGAATATAGCTATACAGATAGACACATATGTCCAGGGAAGCTATAGAAGTAGCCCCAAGTTTATCTAAGTAGCTGATCTCTAACTCAATGTATTCGGACACAAACTCTTTATTAAACATTGACTGACACTAAAGTCTGGGTGCTGTTGCTGCCCACGAATGCAGTCTACGAAGCACCCAGACGGCACACAAGCCCTCACCACTCCGACAAGCCGACGTCACGTGATGGTGACGTCAGACGTACCCTACGTACGTTTCACGTGACGGGCTTCATCATATTTACAGTTGCTTTATGCTTTACTGTGGAGGGTTTTAGTCACTTTTTTTTACCCACCATAACCTTAATAAATGTGGTGATTACCTACTCTTTAATCTCATCTGAGCAAATGTCAGCAACCAACCTCACACTGATTATACCCATCAAGGTTGAAACATGTCTGTGAGTGGGTTTACTGACTTTGCATCTCCCAAGCCCTTGTTTGAAAGCTGTGTCTAAAGCAGCATGCATTGGCTAAGGGTTGCTCATGTAATGTGAGCATGAGATAAAAGGTGGCACTGTGTGCTCATTTGCATGTCATTTCCCAGAATCCCTTGCTGCAGTGGAAGTGCTGTGTGCTGGGTGATAATGGTTAAAGACAGGGTTGCAGACCTGTCTAAGACATGCAAATAAATATACAGGAATATTTACAGTTGCTTTATGCTTTACTGTGGATGGTTTTAGTCACTTTTTTTACCCACCATAACCTTAATAAATATATATATATATATATATGTAACCCTTATTTGCAAAATGATTGAGCTTTTAAAAGACCTTTGTACAGTTTGCATACTGTTGGTTTGGAGCAATCAACTCACTAAACATTTTATAAAAAGTTGCACTATTATTTAATTTTTTTCTTGTATACTGTACTGTACATGAGGAAAGACGTTCACTTGGATCTATGTGTAGTAATTTATCATGCTTACACTTCTCTGTACTGTATATAAATACTGTATATATATTTCTTTTTTTTTTCGTTCATGTTTTGTGAAAAATAACTTTAACAAATAATTAATATTGCTATTAAGGATTTATTCTGTGCATGTATATATCAATACAAATATTTTAAAATATATTTGTTTATATATATTTTTTTCTGGTGCAATGTATTTTAAAATAAAAAAAATCTCACCAACAAAATTGAGGTTTATTAAGGATTCAATTCCCAGTGATTGTTAGCATGACAACTCTTCATTATATTGCAAATGCTGTGGAGGTAACTTGATAACACCTGATGAATTCACATTGAGTGACGAAATGCATTGGGTTACGGGATGGTGTCACAATGCCACACTGAGGAGGATCAGTCAAGCATGGTTTGAGAACAGTGCACATTGGATATTGGTCACGGATGAGAATATGCGGCAAGCAAGGATAAGATCCTCACCAATATCAGACACCTCTGTATATTATTTACAGTATATGTCCAGCCGATCGTGATGAGCGATTGTTCTTACTTTTTCTTGTGTGTGCATTTGTCCACTGTTTTAGCTCTTTCATTAAAAACTGATTACACTATGGAGCATGCACATATCTACATTTTCTTCTTGAGGATAAATATAAGCAGGGAGCCAGGTGTGATCAATTAGCATTAAGAAACAGGGAACCTGGAAAATCTTGAACAGAATCACTATTACCCTACATGACTTAATTTATGGGGCAAAAACGTAGTCAAACTTCAATGTGTTTTCATCAAGGGTAATCTTCATAAACACATATTTGGTGAGGTGACCTACTCAGATATTCTTATTCTTTACATGATTAAGATTACAATGAGCAAGTGTTTTAACCAAACAAAAGGAGGAATTTGCAAATTAAAGACATTCAGTATAAATAATTAACATATCTCTTAACTTTCAAGTATATCGGACCAATTTAAAGCCTTTAGTTAATCTACTGTCAATGTTTAACTGAAACAATGCAACACCAACAAAATGTATTTGCCTTTTAATCCAAGTATATAGTTTGTCTGTTGTACTACTGTTAGACTCCAATTTTAAGAATAATATATCTTGAGAAAATGGATATTTGAGAGACATTATAACAAATGGACACAGGGGTCAAAAATAAACAATTTTCAAATAATGGATCATTTCCTGCAGTTGGCAGGCTGGAAGTATCACCCTTTTGCCAGAATACATAGCTGCCAGGCATCATCAGCTATGTGTAATGAAAATGTGTGGTCTTTAAACAAAGAAATTGAATGACTAGAAATGAATTCAGTATGTATTTAGTGACACTATTATAAACTTGAAACCACTTCGTTTAGGGACAATTAAGCTACGCAAAGTCAGTTAACACATTTATATGAGTATAAAGACCCAACATTTTTGTGCAGAAAAGCATCAGGTTACAATATTCATTCACTGATAATGAATGAAAGCATTGTCTAAAGCAATGATTTATATTATTATTATTATTATTATTATTATTATTATGATTATTATGATTATTATGATTATTATGATTATTATGATTACTATTACTATTACTGTACTATTATTACTATTATTATAATAATAATAATAATTATTATTATTATTATATAATCCATATAATTAGGTCTATTCATTGCTGTCTATTGCATCTGTGACAGAAACCAGGGGATGGTAATAAATTCCATATATAGGGCTCCCAGGATACTGAACAGTTTCTATCCTGTTTGGCCTGGGAGTGCAGCCTTATAATACATGCACTCCATCCCACAGTTTGGCAAGCGCTGGAACTGAGGGATGAGAGATTCAGACCAGAGTTTGTCTGCTGCCTGATTTCTGTCACCTGTCATGCTAATTAGAAATCAGGTATGTAAGACTGATTTCCTGTTTGCTCTCCCCTCTCCCCAAGAGCCTGGAGGCTGGAAGGCTGCTGAACTACAGAGGGGAGAAGCCTCTTTCCCAAACAGGTTCAATCATTCTGTTCATTTGTCTAAGACTGCAAAAGTACCTTGTTTTGTTGTTGGAAGTGGAAAAGCCACTTCCACCCTGAGTTAGGGAAATCTAAGTTAAGTTATCGCTCAGGTGAGCAGCTTTTGTTTTTGATGTGTTTCTGTTGTACGCACTGTGGCAGTCTCAGTGCCTGGGACTGAATAAACCAGGCATAGCCTGTTTAAAGGAACAGTACGTGATGCCTCATCATTTAACCTACCCTAAAAGACGTGTTCTAACAGTCCCGGACAAACGGTGGAGCCCCGGAGTAAGCTGTTTGTCACACATCATTTCAAACAAAACTTTGTTGGAGTTATTAATTAAGATATGTAGTGGGACCACAAT